>NW_003553142.1:0-1898 GCF_000090795.2 Amphimedon queenslandica | reverse complement strand
TACTCAAGGAGCAGGTTCAAGTATGGCCCCAGGAGAGTTACAGGATAGAGAGACTCCTTGATATGATAGCGGAGATAAGGTGCCCAAGTATAAGTGACAGTGCCACTACAAGCAGTACAATCACCACCTCACAGTTCATGAACATGTCAACTGTTAACTTGAAGGTACTTGTTTAGTAATGAATGAGCAGTCTGATATATGATACTGTATTAATACAATTCACTTATATTTTATATATTAATTAATTAATGTACATGTACTGATGCTTTTATATGTATACCTACAGTCAATGCAAAGGGTCTAAGTTTTACGGATACTTTGCAAAAATGAAATCTGCAAGAACCACCAATTGGAATTCAAGAAAGTGAAAATTTCACAAAATAAATTTACAGCTCTTGCAAATGTCTTGGATTGTGCAATGTACATGTACATACATACACATGTGTTCAAAATACACTTGTTCATATTGGCAAATGGACCAGGTGTACTGATATTATGCAACAAGTGATGAAATCTGCATAACAGACACACACAGTGAGGACTCCCTCCTGATGTCCTTGTTGTAGCATTATCCATTGATTGGGTCGTGATTCCTAATTTATAAATAATAATGACATTATTATTCTTCTGTTATGGCATGCTGGCCTTATGCTGTAAAAGGCTGGCGTGTTTATAGACTGTGAACTTGTCTTGTTGTCATATGCCATGTACGTGTACATCATATTTTTATTTATTTTATTTTACTTTTCTCTCCATAGGATGATCCTGGTAGTCTTATAAAGTGTCTTGCTGTAGCTGGGGAATTGTTTAGGGATCTTAGAATTACAAAACTAACTCCTCCCCTGATGACATTAGTTGAATCACTGGTGAGATCATGGAGTGATCTTAATTCCTTACATTATCTCTCCCTCTCCCTTTCTCTCCCCCCTCACTCCCTCAGCTGCTCCCCTGCATTCAGAATGAGAATCCTTATGTCAGGGACATGTCTGTCTTCTCTCTTGGTCTAGCTTGTCTTCTTGACGTCTCACTAGCCAGAAGACACATACTCCTATTCATACAAGTGAGGAGAGAGAGAGGAGGGGGAGAGAGAGAGACGAGGGAGAGAGGTTACAAGAGGGTGAACTTTACTTATTTATTCTTTGCAGGTGATCCAAGTTGATCATGAGAATGTTCAAGCCACATCACTCAAAGTGGTCTTTGACATGCTTCACCTTTACGGGCTGGAAGCATTCAACCTTGAACTGAAACCATCAGAAGAGAAGGAGGAGGAAAAGGAGGAAGGGAAGGAACATGAAATGGTATTATACAAACCACAACACCTGTCCACACGTACATGTACATACGTGTATGTACATGTACGTGTATATGGTTATACAAAGAATGTAGGAAGGATCACAATGCAATTTGTTTCCTGCACAAGTTAGGAGGAGTCCCTTTGTGAATGACATTATGTCCATCCTTCATTGCATTTCCATGTCTTTGTACAAACAGAAACTCACTCCATCAGTTGGCAGTGGTTTACCGTATGATAGACTCCTCCTTACAATTCCTAGTGTTGAGTGTAGTGGAGAGTTGATGTGTATCTATAATGATCTCAAGGAACTGCTAGTGTACCTAATGGACCCCATTAATACACACACACACACACACACACACACACACACACACACACACACACACACACACACACACACACACACACACACACACACACACTCAGTTAGTGTATGTACAATTTAGGCAAATCCATTCAACTTTAACTGTTTTCATTAAAATGTATTTAGATTTGGAGCTTATTATTATTTTGTTGTTGTTATTATTATTATTACTATTATTTTGTTGTTGTTGTTATTGTTGTTGTTATTATTAGGTGATGGATGGTGAGGAACAGAAGGGGC
>NW_003553141.1:0-1898 GCF_000090795.2 Amphimedon queenslandica | reverse complement strand
GCTGCTATTTTGTCGGCCATTCCTCGAGGAAACCAACCAGCACTCCTCCATCAGCCAAGGCCTCCATTACTAATCCCATCTGTAATAAATAAATAAATAATAATATCATTATTTCATAATCTTCTTACAAAAGCAACTCCACTGCCAGTAAATGCAGTGAATCCATCAATATATTGCTCTGGAACGTCCTGAGTGAAACCGACGGAATTAAATATATCAAGAAATAACTTGTTGTCATTTTCAGTGCTAAAGTGACCACTTGTATACACTGTCACACCAGCTCTGACTGGAAAATAAAATAAAATAATAAATAAATAAATAATTGGTACCAGAAGATGCAACAGTTGGAAGGCAACGAATTACAGGAAGATGACCCAACATGTCTGCCCTACCCATCTTCCAAGATATTTCTGTCTAGAGAGAGAGGGGGGGGAGAAAGAGAGGAGAGAGGTCATAGACAATAATACACTGACCTTTTCTTCAATTTGTTTTATGGTGATAGAGGTTGCCACGGAAACAATGAGCGGCCTGAGGTTCCTAGGCAACGGGGCCCCTCCCACCAGTAATTGATTCTCGTCAATGTCCTGATATATCTTCCTTAGTTCTTCAAGGACTGGCAATACTTGATGAGGTTTCACTGAAAGAATAATCACATCACAAGAAAGAACTATGTCTTTATTGTTAGTTGTCACGGCAACGCCTAGAGACTAAATATGGGTGTGGTTATTATTGCCTAAAGCTCCTCCCACTTACCTGCATCTTCTTATAGTTTTCGCCATTGGTAGCAAATGAGGCATGAATCTTGAACCTTTTCTGTTTATCATCTGAAAATTAATAATACTGAAAATCTGGCCATGGGCCAAAAATGAAAAAGTGAGAATTCTCCATTTTTAATAAGTTTTCTGATACATATACATGTTTTTATGTTTTATAGAAAGTTTGAGCTGATTCTGATCAAGTTTGGATTTTTTACAAATTTTTAAAGTTGCTCCAAAATCGGGCCAAAGTCCCTGTACTATAGTACAGTGACTTTGGCCAAATTTCGCCAAAAATGAAAAGTAGAGAATTCTCCATTTTTATTACATTTTCTGATACATATACATGCTCTTATGCTGTGTAGAAAGTTTGAGGTGATTCTGATCAAGATTAAATTTTTTACAAATTTTTTAATTTGCTCCAAAATCGGGCCAAAGTCCCTGTACTATAGTACAGGGACTTTGGCCAAATTTCGCCAAAAATTAAAAGTAAAGAATTCTCCATTTTTATTACATTTTCTGATACATATACATGTACTTATGTTGCATGAAAAGTTTAAGCTCATTCCGATCAAGTTTGAATTCTTTTTACATACTTTAAAAGTTGCTTTGAAATACTCATAGATTAGAGTATGTGAGGATTTTAAATTTCCCAAATTTAATTCAATTTCAGTGCTAGTTCTACCTGCTTGTAAGAGTCCCTCTGTAATTGCTCGAGCCAAGTTTCCTCCTCCAATAAATCCAACGTGTGTCGCTCCTTCTCCTCCAGAGGCCATCTTGAATCTCTTACTAGAAGGACCTGCACCAGATTCCACCATGCTGCTGTAAGATTATGGGCGTGGTCAATTGGAACTGGATCATCCAGATCCAGGATCATGGACCACTGTGCATTAGTAACATTACACCAAGGTAGATCCATACTATTCTACACAAGGTAATATTTTTAGTATGCATTTATTTGTTTTTATAGTCTATGTTTTGGTATGCTACTCTGTACTTCAGTAGTAAATGATACACTAAATTACTGAGGATGAATTAACAGGGAAAGGTCAGGTATATGTATATAATTGTTCACAATTATTATTTTATTATCATTAATTGAAGAAAGCCGCCAGTGAGTTGGCAGTGTACATAAGACTGTGT
>NW_003553139.1:0-1898 GCF_000090795.2 Amphimedon queenslandica | reverse complement strand
TGTACTGTACATGTACATGTATTAATTGTACTATGATGTATTGTGTATGAGTGTGTGTTTAGTTTAGTTCAGCTACTCAACACTTGGTTATTTTACCATATTAGTAGTGCATGCTAATTGATGTCATGTATAGCACCAGGAGTTCATGATGATTGCACATCTGTATTATAAAAATAATTATAATCTCTTCCTTTCTCTCTCTCTCTCTCTCTTCCTCTCTCTCACTCTTTCTCTCTGTCTCTTTTTTTAAAGGTCAAAGTTTATTTACGGCAAACATCTGGAGACATCGTTTTTAAAGCGTAAGCAAATTCATGTACATGTACACTGTACATGTACATGTACATTGAGTGTACATGTACATGTACACTCAATGTACATTGTTATGCATGTAATTGTACATGTAAATGAATTAATTTAATTATTATTATTTTTCTCTTTTCTCTCAGTCCTGATACGAGAGGTTTTGACCTTCCTCAGGTGGTCACTGGAGAAGAGGACGAAGGATTTCAAGACGACTGGCTCTCTAATCTTTATGGGCGGGGCCACCGAGCAAGCACTGGGAGCACAATGAGCTCACACAGTACTGGTGAGATGGGAATGGGTGTGGCTTTTAATTAAATGGGTGTGGTCTATTAATATTAATTTATTATTATTAATTATAATTAGGTACTAATATTACCTGGTCCAGTCACAGTAGCAGTGCTGGTAATCTTAAAGCAAGTACGAGCGATATTTCAAAAGAACCTTCGACACTGTTTCTTGAAAAGGGTGGAGCCGAGAGTGAAGTGAAAGGTGCAGTGGGTGGGGCACTAGAAGAGACTATGGGCGTGGCAGTGGGTGGAGTAAGCAGAGGGGACGAGAGTGGCTCCGAAGAGACCGTAGTCGAACAATGTCCGTCACAGATTACCGTGGGAACACTTCAAACGAATTCGAGTAAAAATAAATCTGAGAGCGAGAGTGAGAGTAGCCTTTCCTCTTCAAATGAGACTACACCCCCTCTGATCACCGAGCTAGTCCCGCCCACGCCCACTAACGAGGAAGATTCGAGGTCCGAGAGACTCACAAACAGTTTTAGGGACCTCCGCCACTCGCCAGGACTCCGGAAGCAAGAGAGGGAGGGGTCACCACTGGGGCTCCTCCCACCTCCAATGAGACGGCCTAAGTTAGGTCCCAGTGTCCAGGGTTCTCGTATTACGGCTAGTTTCAGCTCTGGGTCTCACCGACGGCAGGCTAGTATGGGAGGAGGAGGATCCAACCCTCAGACACCCTCTCCTCTTATAATGGGGAACCATAAGAGACACAGTAGCGTCAGGTGGGTGGAGCTTAACTAATTAATTAATTTTTATTAATTAATTTTATTATTATTTTAGTGTGTTATCTCAACGGGAATATCTACAAGATGCTGCATCATTGAGCAGTAATAAAACTAAGGTACGTCTATTGTTATCTTATTAATAATTTTATTTGAATTATTTTTATTGTCAGATCTCAGTGTTATCAACATTAGAGCAATCGAGAGTTGATACTGAATCACTCGTGAATCAACTCATAGCAAATCATGATCTGACACCAGCCTCTGATGGTAAGTAGACATTATAAATATTTGCTCAAATCTCAATCCCTTTATCTCTCTCTTTCTCCCTCCCTCTCTCTCTCTCTCTCTCTCTCTCCCTCCCTCTCTCTCTCCCTCTCTCTCCCTCCCTTTCTCTTTCCCTCTCTCTCTCTCTCCCTCCCCCTCTCTCTCTCCCTCCCTCCCCCTCCCTCTCTCCCCCTCTCTCCTTACAGATGAAGGTCAGAGTAATCTTAAGCTTTATGTTGATAGACATTCTGGTGGTGTTACTCTTGCTGGCCACGACCTTGATAGGTAAGAGCTAGGAATTAATGATCACATGATGACA
>NW_003553138.1:0-1898 GCF_000090795.2 Amphimedon queenslandica | reverse complement strand
CTGACTGACCGTGTGAGTATTATGAAGTATTATTAAAGAGGATGAGATGTGTAACATGACTGGGTGTGGCATGGTCGACAAATATGAAATACCTATAATTAGAAATAATTATACATAATAATTGAAAGCAACGAAATAGTTCGGCATGTGCTAATTAACACTGAGTGTAACATCAAAATTCTATTACATGAAGTGTGAACAAGTAATACAATTAAGTCATAGCTGGCAAGCAATGGACAGGTGATTATCTAAGTGCCATGCCCTTTTGCTTCAGTGCTGTTTGACTTATTTTAAGATTAAACACATGATACAGATAATATAAGATGCTTGCCATGTCACTTACTTCTTGTTGCTACAATTCTTCATGTTGAATTCATGCTTTGGAGCTTCCCCTGGTTTTATTCATGCTTATTTTGCCTATCCAACTTGCCAAAAAAAGAATAGAACAGATCCAACTTGCCAAAAAAAGAATAGAACAGATATTATCTGTTCTATTCTTTTTTTGGCAAGTTGGATAGGCAAAATTAGGATGATTAAAAAAATGAATATTAAAAATAAAATAAAAAGTCTGCGACACCGGCGATTCCTAGGCGGTCACCCATCCAAGTACTAAGCCGGCCCGACGTTGCTTAACTTCAGTGTTCAGATGGGAACTGGTGCTTTCAACGTGGTATGGCCGCAGACACTCATTGTAGAAGCAGAAGGGGTCTTATACAGAAAAATAAGAGTGCTATTTCCTTGATGATGATAATTGTCACTTTGAGATCAGTTTAAAGCCCAGGACTTCTCAGTAATAATTTCACATAATTTTTATCATTATCATTAATGTTTTAGATTTTACATGATGATGATGCTTTGAATCAAATTTTATTCCATTGACTAGCCACGCCAACAACTCTAGGCTAGTGACCTATTCTCTATTTTTATACTAACATTGGGCAGCACCTTTATTAGGAGGCACTAATTGTGCAGCAAATAATAATAATAAATTCAAAAATAATTATTTTACAGAGTAGCATAAAGAATTATTAATACATCACCAAGCTGTTGTTATCAAAATCACAAACATACATTGTCCCTTTGCCATCAAAAGCTATACCTGTCGAAGGTTAAACTGATTACTACTACCATTGCCACCATAGCTACTAACAAAATCTCCATTGCCGGTAAAGACGGATAATCTCCTATTCTCCCATTCTGTAACATACACTAAATTGTTATCATCAATAGCAATAGCACCAGGCGAAAAGAGCTGACCAGGATCAGATCCTTTACTGCCAAACTGAGCCACAAACTTTCCTTCTGGAGTAAATTTCTGAATCCGGTGATTATTGCAGTCAGCAACGTACAGGAATGATCCTTCAGTATCAAAGGCAACACCACGAGGTTTAAAGAATTCTCCAGGACCAGTTCCCTGCTTGTCAAGACAATGTGAGAAAGTTAGGTCTTGATTGAGTACTTGTATGCGATGATTGTAACGATCAGCTATAAAAATTTGGCCAGTTATAGGAGAAACTGTGACACCAGAGGGTGTATTAAATTGTAGCCTACCATGCCCTTTTTCACCAACGGATGCAATGCAGTTACCATTCATTGCTATCTTGCATATTCTGTGGTCGTCAGTAACCAGAATGAGATTGTCATGTGTCATGGCAACACCACGGGGAGAGACAAACTTGATAGATCCTATTCCATCTTCTCCACCGATCGAAGCTAGTTTTAGCCCTTCTTTATTTAGGATAGATAAGCAGCCATTACCCCATTCTGTTACCATAATATGGCCATCACTGCTTACAGCAATGCCCCAGGGACGTTTAAGTCCGGCAATGGATTTCAAAGGCCTAGCTGCATCAAGATGGTAAGGATTGAATGGTATGACTAGCAAAGTATCCTTAAGT
>NW_003553137.1:0-1899 GCF_000090795.2 Amphimedon queenslandica | reverse complement strand
ACTAACTATCAATACATGTGTTCACACTGAGTTCATATAGATCTAACTTTTATGCATGCATCCTTTATGAGAAACATGATAGTGAATTTAATCACACTACTTATAATACCCATGAAGCTACACCTTAAGCTCATAGTCCATTTGTCCTCCATACTATAGTACAAACTAGATGATTAATGTCTCTCAATGTAGTGTAAGTACTGGACTGTAGAACTAATGTTTCTTTGGCCTCTTGCTCATTTCATTCCAACAACAACAGCAACAGTAATAATAACAATAATAATAATTATGTGAAATAATCATTACATTATCAGCACAAAAATAACTTAACAGTAGATTTATAGAGTAATGCAAGCAATCCACATTCTATTATCCTAGCCTAATTGAATTAGTTCTCTGCAGGCAGTCACACATAAAGCTACTCCCACTACTCTTCCACTAGACTAGTCTAGATACTGACAAGATGATCGATGTCTCCCAATGGAGAGCAAGTATTGGACTGTGGAACTACTGTCAAGCTGCCTCCAGTAGACCAGCTAATGGCTGCCACTCTCACTCATTCAAAGCTGCAGGAGACAGCAAATCAGGTAGTAGATCTACTACATCAAAAGAGATGACATCTAAAATGCCAGCAGTTCTGTCTCTTATTGCTGTCCTCCTCCTGCTCTTTATTTCTCTATCTTTAATAAGATACATCTTGATGATCTCTATAGCAGGTAAACATCAATTGCTGTATATTTACTGGTATTTTTATTATAGGTAACTGCTACCAAGTGCAATGTACTACTAATGTTACTGTTACTGATACAAATTACCTCCAGTCAGTAATCTTACCTGGAGGCAGCAGTTCTAAACTGATTTACAATGATCTCTATTTGATTGTTTGTATACGAATGCTCCTCCTCTTATCAGGAGATGTTGAGCTCAATCCTGGTCCTATGACTGATGATCGACCTGATATTTCATTACTAACTCAATGGCTTGAAACTCTTGTTGACTGGAAACCATTCGGTCGTTGCTTACCAGGAATTACTTATTCAGATATTTCAATAATTGCAGCAGACAATGCAAAAATTAATGAACAAAAGTCAGCATTGTACTCAAAATGGTTGAGTGTAGCACCTACAGCAACATGGACTGATGTGATTAATGCACTGAGCAGAAGAAGAGAAAACAAGCTTGTACAAGATATTAAAAAAAAATTACAAAAAAGTGCACCAAAATCAGCTAAAAGTTTGTCTGTGTCCAAACCATCACAGAAGAAGACAGTAATGTTTCACACACCAGAAGATGAAAAGGAGATATTGTCTACACTAATTGACCTCAAGGAAAAATTTCCTTGTTTAATCTTGCATGCACGGCTTGGTCTTGAAAAGAAAACTGAGAATGATCCTAAGATAATACATTGCCTTATCATATGGATTGAAGCATACATGCATTGGAATGGTAAACTACTAACAAATGCATCATTAGATGAAACTTTCAAAATGATTTATCCATTTTATGATTTTATTGATTGCAGTTTGATAGTGGACATGAGCAAATATTTTTTGCAAGATTTCACATTTGGTGATGATGAGTTAAGTATTGTTAGTGAATTTAAAAAATATCAAGAAAAGGCAAATCAACTTCGATTTTCAGCTAAAGTAAAGCATCTTCATGAATCATTAAAGGCAATATATGAAGAACATATACCAGACACATCAAATATGCCAATGATTTTACTGAAGCTTCATAATCAATGGCATGCTAGCAGCATCGATGGACTCTCTCTCCTGATCCACAACTTACTCCCAGTTGGACACCAGTAGTCAATAATGAAATATATTACAATATCTTCTGGATGTATTCTCATCAAATATTCTGTATATGGTTCTACGGCTGATAGTCTAAGAAAAT
>NW_003553136.1:0-1899 GCF_000090795.2 Amphimedon queenslandica | reverse complement strand
CATGTATACATGTACATGCATGTATTGGGGGAAATTGTACAAAAAGAGACTTCTTTTCATTTTTGGACAAAAATTGGCTCCAAAGTCACTCTAAATTTTTTGAAACATTTTGATGCCCTTATGCTATGTAGAAAGTTTGAGCTGATTCTGACAAATATTTTTACCTTGCAACTGGTTGAATATTGAGTGCTTGAGTTTACCAACTGACTCAGGACAGACCCGTCCCAATAGCTCAATAGTCATAGACCAGACACCCAGTAAGACACACACTGCCAGGGAATGACTGGCCTCACAAGATACCATATCCTTTGATAGAACTAAGAGGAGGAGGACAGGAAGAGCACATGTACATACAATACATGATGAATGCAAAGAAAATTGATATACATGTACATGTACAATCTAAGTTCAACTGAGATAAAAAAGCAATAACAATAATAATAAGATAATCCCATTATCTGGACTCTTGAAAATAACAATAAAATTAATAATGAGATTTAATACACAATAATTACATGTACATACTGTACATGTACAACACAGTCTCTCTCAAATGGGAGAGTTCCTTATCTATAGATGCATTGCTATACATACTGTACTGTACACTGTACATGTAAATCAAAAAGTACATGTACATGTACATGGATATTGTTCACTACTCACTGAATTTCATGTCTCCACTCTGTCCCTCTCTTTCATTTCCATTGACCTATTGAGTCCAATCTGTACTGGGATAGGTGCTAACATCAAGTAGTGAATCTGAGGGGGCGGGACAATGGTCTGTGGCCACACCTTCAATATCTTCTGAATACCTCTACCTACAATGTGTAGAACTATTAAAATTCCCTATGCCACCAACTTGTCAAAAAATCTAATTTTGATTGGAATGGGCTCAAACTTTCTACACAACATAAGTACATGTACATGTACATGTACATTTACTTGTGATAAATGAAGTGCCTTTCTGAATCCAATAATTAAATTACATTTAAGGTCACAAGTGCATGTATAGAAAACAGACAAATGCACATCTGTACATTTGTACATGTACTATACATGTACATGTGTATACATTAATTCAATAAAATATCAAACAATACTTAGTAAAAATAACTAATTATATCATTTGTATTATTTTCACTTATGAGTCTCGTCGGTGAAATTTGTTATCTTTTTGAGTACGTCAAGTTCAACCTGCTGACACCCACAGAGCAAAAGCTTCAAATCTTCAGGAGCCAAACCTTCCTATAGTAGTAGGGAGGGCATCATATAAACCAGACTTCATTGACTAAGAGGGGGAAGAGAGAGAAAGAACAAAAAGACAGAAAGAAGAAAGAGGAGAAAGAATGACCCAGTCAACATGGCTATTACCCTCAGTAAACCTATCCTACCCTGGAGTGGTTCTTCAATTATCTTTATCATCCTACGTAACTTACTCAAAAACTCTAACCATTAGCTCCAGAAACACTACATGTAAATTAAAACCAATAATGTATACATGCATACATGTACATGTACTCACAGGCTGAGAGTGTGGTATCCTTATAATGTTCAAAATTACTCTTCCTCCTTTCCCTCTCAATAGAAGATGGTAATACCAACCTAATATTAAACAATAATACACAATTATTATTATTATTATTATTATTATTATTATTATTATTATTATTATTATTATTATTTTACCTCTCAAGGCTGTCAACCTCATAATCACCTACTAATATTTTTTGATACCTAAGAATAATGAAATTAAATACTGCAGAACATGCACAGAATAGAATATCCAATAAAAGTTTTGTAAATAAAAAATTAGATTGCTTGTAGTACAATGTCCACATAAATTTATGTGCTAGTACTTGGAGGTACATGTACATGTACATACATTAATACAGTTTATGT
>NW_003553135.1:0-1899 GCF_000090795.2 Amphimedon queenslandica | reverse complement strand
CTGAAGGAGGTTATAATTGTCTGTGTCCTCTTGGATTTGGTGGCGATAATTGCAATGAAAGTAAGTACAATGAACTTATGATATCAGTAACTATTACCGTACATTACAATTGTTATATTGCATTTTGCCAAAAATGAAAAGTAGAGATTTTTCCATTTTTATAATTTTTCCTGATACATATACATGTTTTTACGTTGCGTAGAAAGTTGAAATTGATTTCATTCAAATTTAGATTTTTTGTGAATTTTTAAAATTGCTCCAAAATTGGGCAAAAGTCCCTGTACTATAGTACAGGGATTTTGGCCAAATTTTGCCAAAAATGAAAAGTAGAAAATTCTCAATTTTTATAGCATTTTTTGATACATATACATGTACTTATGTTGCGTAGAAAGTTTGAGCTGGTTCCAATCAAATTTGGATTTTTTATGAATTTATAAAGTTGCTCAAAAATCAGGCTAAAGTCCCTGTACTATAGTACAGTGTGATCGGCCAAATTTCACCA
Organism: Amphimedon queenslandica; assembly: GCF_000090795.2. Taxonomy (NCBI): domain Eukaryota; kingdom Metazoa; phylum Porifera; class Demospongiae; order Haplosclerida; family Niphatidae; genus Amphimedon; species Amphimedon queenslandica. Next base: position 1,397 of record NW_003553135.1, on the reverse strand, counting down.
AAAATAAAGAGGAGATAATTCTCAATTTTTATAATTTTTCCTGATGCATATACATGTTTTTATGTTGCATAGAAAATTTGAGCTGATTCTGATCAAATTTGAATTTTTTATGAATTTTAAAAGTTGCTCCAAATGCCATGTACTGTATTGTAGTGCTTGTCAGCTCATGAAGCTCATGCTGTTTAGCTCACTTAACAATATTACTATTACTCACATACAATATGCATGTACATGTACATAAACACGTACATTTCTGCATGTATTAATATTACTTTTTGTACATATTAATTGCATCTCTATCTCTGTCATTAGTGCTGCAAGTCAGTACTCCATCATTCAACCGAACCTCCTACCAGGAATATTCTTCTCCTGCTCCAATCTCACTCACTACCAGTATCTCCCTCTCCTTCCATCCCACCTCATCAAATGGGTTGATCCTTTACATTGGTGACGTCTCCACGACTCGTGACTTCCTCTCCCTCTCTCTTGTCAGTGGAAGAATCCAACTACGCTATGACCTTGGCTCCGGCGTAGCCATTATAGCGAGCTCATCCGTTATACCATTAAACCAGTGGACCAGTGTCACCGTCAATAGAGTGAGGAAAGATGGGATACTGGTCGTTGACGGTGTCAGTACTAATGGTAGTTCACCTGGTTTCGCTGGATTGCTTAACCCTGTCGGTAATTTGTACATAGGAGGAGGGGCAGGGGGTGTGGGAGGGTATCAGGTATCACCTAATGCTGGGTCTCATGTGGGTCTCACTGGCTGTGTGGATACTGCTACTCTTAGAGTAAGACCTAATATTCTGTTTATTATATTTATAGTGTTACATATATGCATGTAAGTACATGTACATGCTTTGTGATTAGTTTTAGGTTGCAGAATATAATAATTAGTATTTTTGTGTTAGTATACATATATACAGTGTATAGTAGTTAGTACAGCTTTTCAATTAGTAACAATGATACAGATGGACATAGACTAGGTGGCAAATGACAAATTTATATGTATGCATGTACTATACATGCGGACTACAGCATAAAACATTCTACTGGACACTAAATTTTTTTATCAATTTAATTACATGTACATGTATGTTTATTATCAATTTATTTCCATGTTAATTTCTGTATTATTTTCTCTAGGTCAATAGCTTTGGTTTAGGTGCTGTGATATCAAGCAGAGGCGTCATTCAGTGTCAGGTTGATCCCTGCTCTCATTCTCCCTGTCAAAATGGCGGCTCTTGTGTCTCTAGTGATCTCACTTACTCTTGTGTCTGCCCATTGGGTTACTCTGGGGATCAATGTCAGGAAAGTGAGTGATTAGTTATAATATCTCATTGACTGTTTTTTATTTGTTTTTTATTTTTATATTTTTTCTATTTTTATTTCTGTAT
>NW_003553134.1:0-1900 GCF_000090795.2 Amphimedon queenslandica | reverse complement strand
ACATACAATGATACTAATTATGCAAGTAATGAGTCCAGTTAATAGACCAGTGATAGGTATGGCAATAGCAACTGTGTGTGTGTGTGTGTGTAATAGATTAGATACACTTAATGCATTAACTAACCACTAATGAATCCTACATCTGTTGATTGTGACATTGTTGTGGTAAGGCATAAGGAACAACCTAATGAACAGTTCACTATATGTCCTGATTCTTATAACTTACTGTCAGTACAACTACTGATTGTTTCAGTTGTTGTAATTAATTGTGTTTCTGTGATTGTTGGTAATGCTGTCATAGCCGAGCTTTTATCTTGCATTATGATATACTCAGTAGTACTCATCATAATGTTAGTGATACTTGATGTAGTAGTGGTTATACTGACTATAGTAATAATATGTATCTATACATTATATTAGGTACTGATGCTACATACCATTAACAGTGACTGATGGTCCATATCCAATAACATTAACAGGTATGATAGTAACAGTGTAGTATTCATTAATAGGAGATAGTCCAGTAATAGTAGTATTAGTATCTGTTACATTATAACTGTACACAGAACAACTATTAATACAAATTGTTGTAATGTATACATTAATAATGTAATACTCAATAGGAGGATGTAATGTAGTGTCCTAATGAAATCTACTATGATTATAGATAAAGTTTTATCTTACTTCAATGCTATTCCACCATATTGTAATACTATCAGTTGATATCTGATACCAACTAATATTAACAACTTGAGCTGGTACTATAAGAAATACCATAAGTGTGTGTGTGTGTGTGTGTGTATAGTTCTTACCATTCCATATATACTGTATTAATGATGAAGGAGGTCCTTCTCTTCCAATAGTATCAATAGGAATAATAATAAATGAATAATTAGTACCAATAATGAGATTATCAAAAGTTGCTGATGAAGTATTGACAGTGTTGTTCTCAGTAAGTGTGCTATTAGTGGTTATTGTAATAGTGTAATTACTTATACATTGTTCTGTCTCTGCCCAATTAATAACTAATGCACTGTCATTAATAGGCATTGTTGTATATGATACTGGTAATTTTGGTGGGCCTGTTAAATTACAATAATGATGATAATAATACCTGTAGCACATAACCCCTGACCTGTTACATTGATAGTTACATAAGTGAAGACAATATCTAAACCTGCACAACCAATCATAGTTCCATTCAATGATGCAGGCACTGATTCAATAGTAGCAGTACTTGTTATCATATTACCATCAACAGCAGTAACCTCAATAGAGAGACTCCCTCCTTTAGTTGGTTGAGTAATATTTATGATTTGATTTATCCCACCATCATCATTTGCCCATAATAGTATACCACCAGGAACAGTATCAGTGTCAGTTGTACAAGTAAGTACTATTCTATCACCAGGACATGGTGTAACACCAGGACTAGGAACTGTTTGACTATATTGAACTACAACTATGATATTATTTCAGGGTATGATACATTGTAATATTAGAGACTTACTAGATACTACAAGACTCAAACATTCAGTCAATACAAGACACCAGTAGACACCAGTAGTAGCCATTAGTATCAGTAAAAGAAGTAAGAACTGAAGTACTGTTATGATATATGAACAATAAGCAGCTATTCGCTTAACTCAAAGCAGTGCTGCTGTTGATCTTCTCTGTGCCAACAACAGTTACACCTACTGGACTACTAGTGTGTGGTTACTCATGCCTATCGTCTATCATAACAATTAAGCACATGGTGTGCATGCATGAGTGCATGTGCTAGTAAATGTAATATTTACTCACAAGCTGTACATTACATTAATTTATAGATATTGTTAAATTTTCCTTTATTTTATATATTGGCTTGTCCATAAGCAGTGTTAAGTTTAGTATCAATAAT
>NW_003553133.1:0-1900 GCF_000090795.2 Amphimedon queenslandica | reverse complement strand
GTGTGGTCAATATTAATTGATTATTAATAGAGAAGAAGCTGTATTGTATATACGTAGCCGTGGGTCAGAAGAGAAGTACAGTTGCTCAGCTATTAAAGAGATTCACTGATGCTGGTACATAGATGTACATGTACATGTACATGAGTATATTGATTAATTATTCATTATTATTGTTATTAATTAGATGCTATGAAGTACACTATTATTGTCAGTGCCACAGCTTCTGATGCAGCTCCACTCCAGTACCTTGCTCCTTATGCTGGCTGTGCTATGGGAGAGTATTTCAGGGACAATGGGAAACATGCCCTCATCATCTATGATGATTTATCCAAGCAAGTAAGTTATTTATTTATTCATTTATTTATGTATTATTTTATTATTCATTTGTTTGTTTATTTTGCATTTATTTATTTATTTTTTCATTCATTTATTTATTTATTTATTTATTTGTTCATTTATTGTTCATTATTTATGTATTTATGTTTGTTTGTTCATTTATTTTTGCATTTGTTTTTTTATTTATTCATTCATTTCTGTATGTCTTTATTTGTTTACTTATTTTGTTTGTTCATTTATTTTTGCATTTATTGTTTTATTTATTTGTTCATTTATTTATGTATTTATGTTTTTGTTTATTTGTTTGTTTGTTTATTTATTTGTTTGTTTGTTAGGCTGTTGCCTACAGACAGATGTCACTGCTCCTAAGGCGACCCCCAGGACGTGAGGCTTACCCAGGTGACGTCTTCTACCTTCACTCTCGTCTCCTGGAGAGAGCAGCTAAAATGAACGAGGACTATGGAGGAGGATCACTCACCGCACTACCTGTCATTGAGACACAGGTAACCATAGTAACCTTTATAACATGTACATGTATGTCACCTTTATTTAGGCTGGGGACGTGTCGGCTTATATCCCGACTAACGTAATATCTATCACTGACGGACAGGTACTAGTAATGATAGTGTATTAATTAATTATTTATTTATTTATTGTAGATATTTTTGGAAACAGAGTTGTTTTACAAAGGTATCAGACCAGCCATTAATGTCGGTCTGTCTGTTAGCAGAGTTGGATCAGCAGCTCAGATCAAGGCTATGAAGCAGGTTGGCATTCTCATTCCCATACTCTCCTTATTCTCATACTAATGTCGTTCCATTCTCATACCTATACTGCCTCATTCCCGTACTGTCCTTATTTTCATGCTCATACTGCCTCATTTCCATACTGTTTCTATTCTCATACCCATACTGCTCCATTCCCATGCTGCAGGTTGCTGGTACTATGAAGTTAGAGTTGGCCCAGTACAGAGAAGTTGCTGCTTTTGCTCAGTTTGGGTCTGATCTTGACGCAGCTACCCAGTCCCTCCTCAACAGAGGAGTGAGACTAACAGAACTACTGAAACAAGGACAATATGGTATGTAGCATTACTATTAATATACTCGTATGGCAGGGTTTTTTGAGGACAACAAATTTCGCCGATTGTTTACAAATTTGCTACCTTAAATTCCTTGAAAATCAATTTAATAAAATCCGAGATGGCAGAATAGTAGAAGTTCGCAAAAATTAATTTGTGAACCTCCGAATACAGATCATCCACAAAAATTATCCTTGAAAAAACCGCTATGCATCTTCATAGTAATAATGATATTTTTCTTTTGTAGTTCCAATGGCCATAGAGGAACAGGTAGCTGTCATTTATGCCGGAGTGAGGGGGTATTTAGATAAACTGGATCCAGCCCTAGTCACATCTTTTGAGTCATCGTTCCTCGAGCATCTCCGCTCCTCACAAAAGTCCCTTCTTGACACGATTAGAAATGAGGGACAGCTCTCACCAGAAACAGACGAGAAACTCAAACAAGTTGTTCTCTCGTTTATGGAGACTTTCACTTCTACAGCTGCC
>NW_003553132.1:0-1900 GCF_000090795.2 Amphimedon queenslandica | reverse complement strand
TGATAGAATATGCAAAAAAATAACAGAAGATGAAATTATTGTATATTTATTTAAAATGAGTGATAAAATTGTTTCCTCTGTTTGTAGTCCTCAGATGCATATGTTTTGTTTTATCAGCGGATGGAAAAGAAATTACATTGTACTGATGGGGACATTAAAATGATGCAGTCTGATATAAAACTGGTTCCAAATGTTGGACAGGGTGTTGATATTATAGATGCAGCCCCAAACGCAACAGCCACTTTTGGTTAGTAATGATGATGAAAAAGCCATTATGTTTGATTTTTAACACAAGAAATGAGCATGGTAAATGAATCTGACTCTCCACAACTATTATGTCACAAAGCAGAAATAGTTCCAAGTAATATATATCTGTTATAATACTTAAAATTTGTATTAGCATTAAGTTTAACACTTACAACTACTGATAATAAAGATGGATCTGAAAAAACAAAGGAGTAAGCCTTTGAACTGATTGTTTGATATTGTTTTTTCAGAGTATTAACAAAAAATGATGAGCCTCAAGATTTATCTGCTATAACTTCAGTTCTTCAATGTTTAATTCATACAAAACCTTTGAAAAGTTTTATTGTCAAGAGTAGAGGTAAAAAGAAATATGTACTCGAATACATTAAATATAATGGTCATGCAGGATCAGATAAAAAATTAGCTTTATTTTTTTATAAGTTATTAAATGATAAAATGTCTGTGCCAGAAATTATAATGTCTCAACCAGAATACTTGAAGGTTAAGACATGTTAAACTAAACTTGTATTTTATTTTTGGTAATTATTGTAGTTAGCTATAGAGCAGCAGGATGCTCAAGAGTTAATCAGTGTGTTGATTAATGGCTTACATGAAGAATTTAATCAAGTAACAGGTGAAAAACCTTATGTTGACATGAAAGTGGATGAAAGCAAATGCAGTTCTGAAGAGGTGCATACATTAAGTGCAATCAAATGTTATTAATAGTTGTGTTAGGAAATAGCAGCGGCTTGGAAAAAATTGACTGAGCTTAGGGATAAGTCTGAAATAATTAATATTTTTCATGCGCAAGTAAAGACTACACTCAGATGTGGCAAATGCTCATACGTAAGTATATTTGTTTCAATTTTGAATATTTTGTTATATTGTGCTGTAAATATGTGTAGGCTCAGAAATCTTATGATTCGCTGTTTCCTTTATCACTACCATTGCCAAGAAAAGAATCAAGATTGACTTTAACAAGTTGCTTGAGATTGTTCATGAGAGAAGAACAATTATCTAACTCAAAGTATTTTATCTATCAAAATTTTGATGCATTAATTTCTATACTGCTTGCAGAAAGTGTAAAAACTGTCATGATAACTGCAAGCATTTTAGAAAAGCTGATATTTTGAAACTACCTCCAATACTAGTAGTTTATTTAAAACGGTTTCATTTTCTTGAAAGGTAGTAATATATATTTTGTTATTGTTTAAATAGTGTTTATGCTTTTTAGTGGTATGACAAAAATTGAGAAACCTGTTGAGTTCAGTTGCAAGTAAGTTCAAATAACTTATGAAAGTATATATAATGTCATGCATGACAGATTTCCTATTCAAGAATATTACCCAAATGCTCATGATGATATAGAATATAAATTATATGCAGTGATTAATCATTATGGATCATTAGAATGTGGATACTGTGAGTAAATTGAGCAAATTATTAGGATGGCATGATTATGAATTTGATCATAATAATATAATTGATTTGTAGATTTCTCTTTTATAAAGTGCGATGAGCAGTGGTATTCATTTCATGAAAGTGACTATAATGACTATAAAAAAATCTCTGAAAAGGAAATTTGTGTAAGTAATAAGGTTTTTACAAGCTACTATTATTATGCTTTCTATATAAAACAGACATCAAATGCATA
>NW_003553131.1:0-1900 GCF_000090795.2 Amphimedon queenslandica | reverse complement strand
TCTTACTACAAGGTTCACCATCATCTATTATACCAGTCACTTGAATCTTTCTCTTCTTTCCTTTACTTTTCTTGATTTGAGGTAAGTCTTTTCGAAATTTACTTCTCAGCCTGTTAATTTCATTAATGCACAGATTACTAATTTTAACAGAGAGAGGATCAAATGATAATAAATGTAATCCATTTAATGTGCGTACACGAGACAATGCAACATATGCCATACCATCCCCAAAAACATCAGTAGATAAATCAATAATGGCTGTATCTAGTGAGAGGCCCTGACATTTATGTATAGTAATAGCATAAGAAAGTATGAGGGGAAACTGTTTCCTATGTATATACAAATTCTTAGATAGCATAAATCTAGATGTAACCCTTTCTATGTCACAAGGTACATCAATATGATCAAATTTGATTGATATACGTGTAGCATAAATACCCATTACTGTACCAATGGCACCATTAACTAATCCTACAGTCACATCAATATTACGTCTTAGCATTACTCTAAAGCCTACTGCTAAAGACAATACAGTTTCTAAACCAGCCGTTTTGCTTGGTTGATCTTTTAGTTTCTCTAATTTTTTTTCTTGTTTTTTGTCAAATTTTGCTGTGCTGCCACTTTCATCAACAACATCAACACATGCTAATTCTATTTTCTCAGTTTCTAGACTTTCTAACATTAATTCATTGATTTTTTGGCAGGCGTCTACCTTAGAAAATAGACAAATTGGAGGATTTGTTCCTTCACTTTCCAATTCCTTATATTTTTCTTGTATCAAAACCTTAAATACGTGACTCTTAAGCGTATCAATAGTTTCATCAGTCAGACTGACATGCCTAACAGAATCAAGCATCTTAAAGAAAGTTTCATCTCCTTTTTGTCGCTCATTGATTGTTAGTTCATCATATTCTACTGTTTCTTTCCATATGTTAACTGCATTTGCTACTCCAAGTCTAGTTTTTGCTAGTTTGTTGCTAATTTTTTTAAATACTGGTCTACCATTAACTGGTGGTAGTTGTAAGAGGTCACCTACAAATAAAATATTTTTGGGTCCAAACCATTCATCAGTTCCAAATATATCTTCTAAGCGCATGTGTAAGTATGCTAGATTTAGATTGGATACCATAGATACCTCATAATTTTATAATTTTTAAATTTTTAAGTGTCATTTTAATTCTTTTCTGAGCTTCTTTACTCAAAGCCCAATATCCAGCTGTCTTTCCCTCATGCTCTATTGGTAGCTGAAATAATCTGTATTGTTAGTCCACCTACATTAAATGCGGCTATACCTGTTGGTGCTACTATAGCACACATAATTTCACCACTTTTTGGATGCCATATGTCATCAACTAGGCATTTTATTGCCTCTATCAAAAACGATTTACCAGTTCCACCTACACCACTAATTAACATTCTTAGCGGTTTGATATTATCTAATCTAAGTAGTCTTGAAGAATCATTCTCTAATAAGTCTTCACGTTCTTTTTGACTTATAAGATGACTCTTAATTTTATTAAAAATTTTTTTTTTGATCTACATTAAGCATTGCCTCTCTTTGCTCTAATGTTAAATTAGGTACATTTATGTGCATGTCAGCAATATCAGCTACTGCTTCCATTATTTCACCTAGTAATTGAGGCTCATCATCTTCCTTGTTATCAGGAAGTTCTTCAGTGAAACCGGCTTTATTTCTTGCATCGACTATTTTCTTCCAATTACGTTCAGCTTCTAATAATTTCTGTAGTTTGTTGAAATGATTTTCAATGCCACGTATAGATGCTTCTCTGTGACGCCTAAAAGCTTCTTCCATTGTTTCTCCTTCCATTACGAGTGTGCTCTCGTCTCTAAAAGGCACAAATAAAAATATTAGCGAGTAATAAAAATCGTCTCTTTCTGC
>NW_003553130.1:0-1901 GCF_000090795.2 Amphimedon queenslandica | reverse complement strand
TGTTGATAGGAATGAAGAAGAGTATGAAGAACGGGGCTGCACTGACCAGGAGGGTGGAGGAGAGGGCATAGGTCCAGAGCTCAGTTTGACTGGAAAATGGAGAAGAGAGGAAGGAGAGAGAGGGAGGGAGGGAGAGGGAGAAGGCAGTCCCTGCTAGAAATAGGAGAGGGACAGTAGTACGTAAAAGCTGGCCTGTTGTCTTGAGGAACATACTCGGAATCATGGCATAAACTGACTGGGTTGCCTGTAAAAATGTGCAAGCAATATAATAATTAATTTAATTTACAGTAAACCACTCCTCTTGTTGTAAGGAGATCTTCTATATCCGGCTCTATAATAATTCTATGATTGAAAATGCTGCTATGGTAGCACGTACCAGCCCCTCGCCCCTCCCTCTATAGGCATCGGCATGCATGGGGGAGCTGGTGTATGAAGGGACTGGCTGGAAGTGTATATATGAAAGCACCAAGCTAGGAATCACTGAATCAGTCTGCCATGGCAATGAATGTAAGTCACGTCACATGTGAATGTGTAATTTTATTCTTTTCTTTTATGATGCCATTGTGATACTTTACTAAACCGTGTTATTCACAATCTTTCAGGACGTAAGTCACGTCACATGTGAATATGTAATTTTATTCTTTTCTTCTATGATATCATTGTGACACTTTACTAAACTGTGTTATTCATAATCTTTCAGAGAGTAAGTCACGTCACATGTGAATGTGTAATTTTATTCTTTTCTTTTTCTTTTATGATATCATTGTGACACTTTACTAAACTGTGTTATTCATAATCTTTCAGAGAGTAAGTCACGTCACATGTGAATGTGTAATTTTATGCTTTTCTTCTATGATATCATTGTGACACTTTACTAAACTGTGTTATTCACAATCTTTCAGCTCGTAAGTCACGTCACATGTGAATGTGTAATTTTATTCTTTTCTTCTATGATATCATTGTGACACTTTACTAAACTGTGTTATTCACAATCTTTCAGAGAGTAAGTCACGTCACATGTGAATGTGTAATTTTATTCTTTTCTTCTATGATATCATTGTGACACTTTACTAAACTGTGTTATTCACAATTATTCAGAGAGTAAGTCACGTCACATGTGAATGTGTAATTTTATTCTTTTCTTTTATGATATCATTGTGACACTTTACTAAACTGTGTTATTCACAATCTTTCAGGACGTAAGTCACATCACATGTGAATGTGTAATTTTATTCTTTTCTTCTATGATACCATTGTGACACTTTACTAAACTGTGTTATTCACAATCTTTCAGAGAGTAAGTCACGTCACATGTGAATGTGTAATTTTATTCTTTTCTTCTATGATATCATTGTGACACTTTACTAAACTGTGTTATTCACAATCTTTCAGCTCGTAAGTCACGTCACATGTGAATGTGTAATTTTATTCTTTTCTTCTATGATATCATTGTGACACTTTACTAAACTGTGTTATTCACAATCTTTCAGAGAGTAAGTCACATCACATGTGAATGTGTAATTTTATTCTTTTCTTCTATGATATCATTGTGACACTTTACTAAACTGTGTTATTCACAATCTTTCAGCTCGTAAGTCACGTCACATGTGAATGTATAATTTTATTCTTTTCTTCTATGATACCATTGTGATACTTTACTAAACTGTGTTATTCACAATCTTTCAGCTCGTAAGTCACATCACATGTGAATGTGTAATTTTATTCTTTTCTTCTATGATACCATTGTGACACTTTACTAAACTGTGTTATTCGCAATCTTTCAGGGAGTAAGTCACGTCACATGTGAATGTATAATTTTATTCTTTTCTTCTATGACACCATTGTGATACTTCACTAAACTATGTTATTCACAATCTTTCAGGAAGTAAGTCACGTCACAT
>NW_003553128.1:0-1901 GCF_000090795.2 Amphimedon queenslandica | reverse complement strand
AACAGAATCATGTATCTGCAGGCTAGTTACTGGTCGTTGAGGGAAGTCATCCTTTCCATCATATTCTTGCTCAACCTCATAAAGGTTCTTGTTATCATCAATCTCCATTGTTAGACTAGCTGATATTATTTTGAATTTTCAGAGTCAGTAACTGTTGATTAGCAGAACATACATAAATAAATACTGGTCATATGATGGGTGGATGATGACATGATGGTATTATTCATGATTCATCAATAGAGTATCATATTGCATTATAGCATGTGCTGAGAACATGCTCACTGCTTGGTATATAATTTATTTAATTTAAGTCACAAATAGCTTAAGAGGAATGATGTATACCTTAAAAATAAAACAATGTTCTTTATACCCCAGTATATGCATATTAATGGCTAATATTCCATGCTTCAAATTAAAAATAATTCTTCTTTGAATTTGAGTACATGGATATGACTATAAAAGTTGATCTAACAAATTGTACTACAGAATTGGTTGGTATTACTTATATACTGAAGCAAAGTGAATAAAGGTGACAATTTTTTTGAGATATCAAAAATTTGAAATAATAATAATACCTTTTAAAAAGTATACAATACATTTTTATAATGCTACAGTCAGAAACACACACACACACTTCACTATTTGACATAAATCTCATAATAACTAACAGGAATGTCTTCATGATAAGTACGATAACTAGCACAGACCCTCAACTCAATATAGTCAGTAGTGGTAGTGCTACCATAGTCTCTGTGAAACCATGGGATACCAGGAACATTACAACAAGGTGATTCAAGAGAATGACAACCTTGACCATCCCAGAGTGGATCAGATGTGTATAGAGTATATGTACTACTAGTAGTATTACCTGATTCACAATAGTAGTTGTTACCAATAAAAGCTGGTACTGATACAATACTGCCGTTATTACATGGACATGAACGTGATGAAGTGGTTGCCTCACTTTTCCCAGCCGTAAGTGTCCAGACATGTTGACGAGGAGACCCACGAGTGATACTAACACCATCAATGTATGGACCATTGATATTGCTTTGTGATGCAGTATGATAAAACGCATCAGGTTCTCCATATTGATATCCTGTTACTCTACCACATATCTGAGAATAACTGATACCATTAGATGGGAACTGAACTGATACACAGCCACCACTGTATGCTGCTGGTCTACCACAAGCTCTATATGATCCTGACTGGTACAGTCTAAGCCCAGAAGGACAGTTCTGTGTAGCATCAGTCATATCCAGATATGCTAGTCTTGTCCATCCTCCTGACCCACATCTATTGTCTCCATGCAATTCTTCTATACTACAGTATTTGTTATAAGCTGCTCCTCCTTTACCAACAACCTTATAATAACCTGAAGAAGCACTAGGCCAATACTTTCCAATATCTCCACAAGTTAGGGTCATACAATTGTTCTCCTGACCTAATGAACAGATCATTATACATGATATAATAAAGACTAAAGGCAGTACTTGAATAGCAGTGGAATAGAAGAAAGCTCAAGAGAAATGATTTCAACATTTCACAGAGTGAGGGTACTTGAGTAACTAGTGTTGATAATCAGGTAACTACTAGTTGTATCAGTGTTGTTGTACACAGCCATACAAGTGTGAGTTATAAGAGGTACAATGTAGTCTTCCTTAAAGTCTATTTGCATTCATATCTTAAGTGTTGTTGTTTAGCAAATTCAACTAATAATATTTTTAGTCCTAAAGCTCTAAACAACTTCAGTTACTTTAAAAAAATAGGTGCAATAATAAAAATAAAATGATGAGTACACACAATGTATGTACATTGGAAAATATAATGAGAATTGTCGAGCAATGTTTGAAACTAAAAATAATGATTGATAACAAGTTTTAACTTATTATAACATT
>NW_003553127.1:0-1901 GCF_000090795.2 Amphimedon queenslandica | reverse complement strand
CTAACTTGCAATTTGGTATTATAATAATCGTTATAGCTGTTTATGCATTCTTGTAATAGTATACTGAATAATACGCAATCTTGACATGTACATGTGTTGTTATTAAGTTTTTAAGGGTGGAAATATTAAATGTTGTTTTACCAGCACAATATCTCATTTTAAAATCACAATAATTACTAATAATTGTGTTCATCAAAACTGTTTCAATAACAATGATCCTTTGTAATGGTTCCTAGCCTAGAAAAACCAACACAGTACATGTAACTTAGTCTGGATTAGTAGGGGTACATTATACATCACACTTAATTGTGCTAAGGGTTATGATATTTGATTACATGTACCACTCACGTAAGAAATGATTATATTCTGTTAGCTGCAATATTATCATGATAGTTACTAAATACTGATATATTGCCCATCCTTATTGGTACTGCATTTCTCTATTCTCATTGTTGTGTTCCTTGACCCCTATTCTTGTATATCTTAATTTGTCTCGTATTGACATTTCTTCCTCTCTTTTGCCTTCTCTCCTCCTAGTATATGTACATATACATCTAACTTTTGCTCTTACTTTTTTCTTCCTATATAGGATTCTCCTGTCTCTTACGTTCTTTGTCTTCTTGTGTATAATACAGTTCCTTATGATACTGTAAGCTTGTGTTAACACATGTACGTCAATGTCATGTTTTTTATATTATTTATTATTATAGTACATTTTTGGATCACAGACGCATTGCGTGTCAAGAATCAAGATTCCATTTCCGGCAAAAGATGTGGGAGCAGAACTATTTTATCAACATGATGGTAAGACACAATTCACAATACAGTGCATGTTTTATTCAGTGCATGTACAGTAAATGAGAGATAGTGAGTGTCCTTTGGTCAGTAATAATTGATTTATCATTTATTGTACAGGAGAATGGAATTAAGACAAAATGCTAAGAATATTCAAAGCATGTCCAATTTGAACAAGTACAATGTTTAAACATCAAAAATTACTTAAAATTACCATCTCTTTAACTCTCTCTTTTAGTGCCTTTAACTACTCATAATCAATAAACAATTTGTTCCATGGACATTAAATTATTATTTAGAGAAAAAGATGTGTTGAGATTAATATGCACTAATGCAATGGTAAGTGGTATGTGATATACATGTACATGTATTTGAGTTAAATCTCTCATTTACTGTACATGCACTGAATAAAACATGCACTGTATTGTGACTTACCATCATGTTGTTAAGATAGTTCTGCTCCCACATCTTTTGCCGGAAATGAAATCTTGATTCTTGACACGCAATGCATCTGTGATCCAAAAATGTACTATAATAATAAATAATATAAAAAACATGACATTGACGTACATGTGTTAACACAAGCTTACAGTATCAGTAAGGAACTGTATTATAAACAAGAAGACAAAGAACGTAAGAGACAGGAGAATCCTATATAGGAAGAAAAAAGAAAGAGCAAAAGTTAGATGTATATGTACATATACTAGGAGGAGAGAAGGCAAAAGAGAGGAAGAAATGTCAATACGAGACAAATTAAGATATACAAGAATAGGGGTCAAGGAACACAACAATGAGAATAGAGAAATGCAGTACCAATAAGGATGGGCAATATATCAGTATTTAGTAACTATCATGATAATATTGCAGCTAACAGAATATAATCATTTCTTAAGTGAGTGGTACATGTAATCAAATATCATAACCCTTAGCACAAGTGTGATGTATAATGTACCCCTACTAATCCAGACTAAGTTACATGTACTGTGTTGGTTTTTCTAGGCTAGGAACCATTACAAAGGATCATTGTTATTGAAACAGTTTTGATGAACACAATTATTAGTAATTATTGTGATATCAAAATGAGATATTGTGCTGGTAAAACAACA
>NW_003553126.1:0-1901 GCF_000090795.2 Amphimedon queenslandica | reverse complement strand
AGTGCTAAAGAAATCATTGTATGTCTCCAAATCCTATAAGTATGGTTAAAAGTACATTACAAATGTTTTCTAACGTCTTCATGAAAGCAGATATGTAGTTTACCATCAGTACACTTCAAAACACGAATTTTGGTAAGAAATACTCTGTAAATAAATTGAACTCTACATGTTGTCACCAATGTATAACTACCTCCATTTGAAAGTGACTTTCGTTCCCAAAACAGCAGCATCACGTGTTGTGTAATCAATTACATTGACATTCAAACCACTTTCATTTAATATAATCTGATGTAGAGTATATACATAGCATAATACATGTAAGATTGTTTCATACCTCATATAGAAATTCTTTGCCTTTGTACTTTTTTCGCTATAATAATTACAATAAAATATAAAATATGAAAGTTTGGCACACTCAGTTTGTATTATATTCATGCAAAATTACAGAAACTCAATACTTTTTAAAATTTGGCAAACCTCATTATTTCCTCTCATAAGTTCTTTGATAAATGCAATATTTTCTTCAGGATTTTTAAAATATTCTTCAAAGGATGCCATTAAATCTTTAGTGTCTTCTAACATGTATTCAAACATTTTAACAGAAACATTCTGCAACAAATAATAAAATTTATAACTAAAATTTATGTACGTTTACATCCCAAGGATTTTCGGCTTTATCTCCTTTTTTTACTTCCTTCAGAAACATATTAAAAGTATGAGAGAAAGGACCAAAACCCAGATTATAACAAAGAGCAGCAATTTGTACGCACAAAACATCAGACTCAGATATATGTGCCTTCAGTTCAGGTTGATTCTTACAAAGTTCTTTAAGATATTCTCCAGCAAGATAGTACATGCTATAATTTACGGTTAAAATTATTATACACCTACATATTTTTACCCAATACTGTGTTGAAGTCTTGAATAATTTGCTTTTGGTATATTTTGGTAAGTAAATCCTACAAGAATAAAAAAATAATTCAGTCTAATATTATAGAAATTCATATATCTACCTAATTGCTTGATATCTTTTAATCTCTGAAATTGACGTGTTTTGATAATTTTCACAATCAAGGGATGATCAATAACAATATCTCCATATATTTCATCTTCAAATATCTGATAAAGATAATCATGCAGTGTGAGATTGATTTAAAATCAAATAGTTACCAAAGGGCTGGGGTTTGGTTGTAGAATTAGTTGCCTTTGGCCTATATACACCAAAAGTACAGTATATTTAGTAAAAGATTAGATAAAGGGCACCAGGCCAGGGTATTGACCATAACATGAAAGCATTTTATTACTATTACAAAAGGTAAATTTCCAGGCAAATTTTTGGGACTTGCCACAATAAATTATATACACTTGTTGATAAATATTGCTTTCTGAAAATTTGGAAATACCAAGCCAGACTTCAAGCTTTGAGCTAAAACAATTCTTAATTACCTGCAGCTTCTGTGCTTGCAGCAGCTACAAAAATAAGTTTGCCATAATATTATTATAATTACTATTATTGGACATACAATAATCTCTTTCAATGCTACTTGCAATATCTGCAGCATCATTTTCCCTTAAAACACTAGCAAACTTTTCAAGATTACGCTGATCAGAAGCAACACCTTTCCACAGTGCCACTTTAATTGAGTGCAGTTGATCATTTGGGGACAGCTTAATTTTTTCAATAATACCCTCAGAGTGCAAGATAACAGCTAGTTGGGGTAGCAATTCTGTTAAACAGTCATCAGATATGTAGCGATCAAGAGTTAAACATGCAGGATCCACTAAAAAAATTTCACACAATATAATACACTTTTATGTGCCTCTCACATTTTTTTTGTATCCCATCAGCCACTGCAATCTCCCCCAATTTCTTTAATGCTGATACCAATGAATGCATAGTA
>NW_003553125.1:0-1902 GCF_000090795.2 Amphimedon queenslandica | reverse complement strand
AAGCTCTTGTAACAGTCCGAGAGTTTGTTATAAACCGACTCTAAACTGTGGTTCTTCCTCCTGTGCTCGTACAGCGGAATAACTAACTTATATATCTCAGCAGCTGCTTCATATAACTGAGACTAAGAGAGAGAGAGTCAAGGTAATGAATATGTACAAGTGTATGTATTATTTCTTGTCATGTGACGATCATGTGATACGTACCTCTCTAAACATTGGAGCTGCTTGTTCTAATAATCCAATGAGTCCAGACTCTGTGAATAATCTACTGGTAGCAATACCCTCCTCGTCCTATAATGAATATTAATTAGTGGGTGTGTCAGATGAATATTAATTAGTGGGTGTGTCACATGATTATTAATTAGTAGGTGTGGCTAGCTCACCGGATTAATGACATCATCAGATATTGCACTCTCCTCTAACATGTTTGGTGATATTTTTTGAAACGTGACGCAGCCGACCGGAAGGTGCTGTGACCCGTCCAACATGTACAGATACTCCGCCACTAGAGCAGCTGCATGGGTCAGACACATTGCTGACTCAGTATAGTGATCTTTCTGTGGGTGGGCATTAAATAGAGAGGGTTAAATTAAGGGGAGTACCTCGTTGTGCTGCTTGGCCATGTTCTGTAGCCACGTGAGACGAAGATCAGGAGAAGTTTGATAACTATAAGAGAAAGAAATAATTTTATATGTACATGTACATGTACATGAATCCCTCCTCTTCTCTCTCTCTTACCCTTTGGATATTCTGTACATCAGATCCATTAACATCTCATGATCCTGTCAGAGAAGAGAGAAAAGAGACATTTTAAATATTAAATATATTAGATATACATGTACATGTACATTCGTACGTTTTGGAATGACTTCATTTTCACAGTATCCAACAGAATACGATGAAGATTAATAGCAAGCTCCTTCACCTAATGAAAGAAATATTAGCATCAATATTATTATCATTATCATTATGATTCTTATTATTATTATTATTATTATTATTATTATTATTATTGTTGTTGTTGTTGTTGTTGTTGTTGTTTACTTGTTCAGGGAAGCTAGTCTGATACATATCATCATCTCCTTCAGCATACAGTATCAGTGTCTTTAATGATCGACGCAAATGATGCTCATTGAACGATTTCTAAAAAAAGAAAAAACATACCAGTAATACTCATTATTGTTCTCTTGATGCTATAAGGTAATAGTCCGTTCCCATTCTCTTATATTCCATTCCCAAACACTCATACTCATTCCTTTACCGTGGAACCAGCAACAATGGAAGAGAGAGCAACCGTGACTTGAACTTTAACTCGAGCAAAATTCTAAAAAAAAAAACAAAAATTAAAACTAAAAATTACACGAGTTTAATCCTTCATTGTTTCACAATAATCAATCAAAAAGTACATGACATGTACATGTAGATACATTTGTTCAATATCAGCCCTCACTTGTCCTATCTCATAGTTTTGTCTCATCAGTAGATAAAGAGAAGCACAGGCCCAAGCCCTCACATCAGCCATTGATGAGCTACAGTGTTTCAAGAGTCTAGCACATAACTCAGCGCATTGTTCAGTCTCCTCGTAGAGTATCAGTTCAGGGAACTTTCGTACAATAGCTCTCTGACTAGCAAAGACACAGCGTGAGACTTCAATGCTTTGATTGCAGAGCATGAGGTGGAGGAGGACTTCAAGGTTCTTCCCCAGGACACTCTGAAGGTTCTCAATGTGGAGAGTGTTACCGATCAATAGTTCTAGTATGTCAAGGACTACTAGGCTGGCCTCTCCGGCTAACGAAGACTCAATCATAGCATCAACTTCAATATCAACTTTAGGCCTGGGAATGAAAATAATTACAATAATAATAAAATGAAATAAATGTAAGATTGTATGGAAAGTTTGAG
>NW_003553124.1:0-1902 GCF_000090795.2 Amphimedon queenslandica | reverse complement strand
GTGTGCCATTGCTTCAATTTCAGCTTCATGAGTAACTGCTTCCCACTCCTCACTAAGCAATCCTTTAGCAAAGGGACGAACACAGCTGACATCAGATATGATGGTACTGTTAGCCTTAGGATCCCATGGTAACTTCATAAGAAAATTCTTGAAACTACTCTTCCCAATACCTGCTGTACCCAGAAAGAGAACACGTGAATAAGCAACACTGACCACCTCTCCTTCTGATAGAGCTCTTCTGTATGCAGCATCTTGAATAAAAACAGCTAGACCATTAGCTTATAATAATAGACTCACTTCTCTAAAACACATTAAAAGTAATAACAATTGTTTAACATTCAACGCTTACTTCCTGTCATGTTTCAAATAAAATTTTTGACCAGAAAACAAAATGAAAAAAAAGAATGACAAAAATTGTGAATGAACTAGCACTTACTGCCTTTTTGTTGTAAATTAAAGTTTTGAGATTAAAAATATAAAAGGGCAATAAATACACATGTAAACAAGTATCTTAAATAGAATAGTACATACTTGCTATTATAGTGTTGTAAAGAAAAATTTGTGTATCACAGATGAACGAAGGAAATTAAAGATAGAAAGGACAATAAATACACATGTAAACAAGCATCTCAAATTAAAATAGATTAGTACTTACATCCTATTGTGTTGTAAAGAAGAGTTTGTGTATCACAGATGAATCAAGGAAATTAAAGATAGAAAGGACAATGAATACGCATGTAAACAATCATCTCAAATTAAAATAGATTAGTACTTACATCCTATTGTGTTGTAAAGAAGAGTTTGTGTATCACAGATGAATCAAGGAAATTAAAGATAAAAAGGACAATGAATACACATGTAAACAAGCATCTCAAATTAAAATAGATTAGTACTTACATCCTATTGTGTTGTAAAGAAGAGTTTGTGTATCACAGATGAATGAAGGAAATTAAAGGTTGAAAGGACAATGAATACGCATTTAAACAATCATCTCAAATTAAAATAGATTAGTACTTACATCCTATTGTGTTGTAAAGAAGAGTTTGTGTATCACAGATGAATGAAGGAAATTAAAGATAGAAAGGACAATGAATACGCATGTAAACAATCATCTCAAATTAAAATAGATTAGTACTTACATCCTATTGTGTTGTAAAGAAGAGTTTGTGTATCACAGATGAATCAAGGAAATTAAAGAATGAAAGGACAATAAATACGCATGTAAACAAGCATCTCAAATTAAAATAGATTAGTACTTACTGACTATTGTGTTGTAAAGAAGAGTTTGTATATCACAGATGAATGAAGGAAATTAAAGAATGAAAGGACAATAAATACACATGTAAACAAGCATCTCAAATTAAATTAGATTAGTACTTACTCCCTATTGTGTTGTAAAGAAGAGTTTGTATATCACAGATGAATGAAGGAAATGAAAGATAGAAAGGACAATAAATACACATGTAAACAAACATCTTAATTAAAATAGATTAGTACTTACATACTATTGTGTTGCAAAGAAGAGTTTGTGTATCACAGATGAACGAAGGAAATTAAAGATAGAAAGGACAATAAATACACATGTAAACAAGCATCTCAAATTAAATTAGATTAGTACTTACTCCCTATTGTGTTGCCAAGAAGAGTTTGTATATCACAAATGAATGACGGAAATTAAAGATAGAAAGGACAATAAATACACAAGTAAACAAGCATCTCAAATTAAAATAGATTAGTACTTACATCCTATTGTGTTGCAAAGAAGAGTTTGTGTATCACAGATGAATCAAGGAAATTAAAGATAGAAAGGACAATAAATACGCATGTAAACAATCATCTCAAATTAAAATAGATTAGTACTTACTCCCTATTGTGTTGCAAAGTAGAGTTTGTGTATCACAG
>NW_003553123.1:0-1902 GCF_000090795.2 Amphimedon queenslandica | reverse complement strand
TCAGCTGCAGTGAGCGTAATGGAAGATAGTCAACTCTCCGTAACTCAATAATACTGACACTTTGTTCATTATGTCTTGAAAATATTGACTTCATGATATTGCAAAAATTTGCTTAAAATGAGGCATTTTGCAGAAAAAAATTTTTTTCTGCAAAAATAAGTGAAAAATAACCAATTTTGCAGCAACTAAAATGGAATTGGAAATTCCACAATGAAATTGGAAGAGGTTTTAAAAATTACAATAATGTATTACAGACATACCGATTCTCCTGATTTTAATGAAATAATTGTCACAGTTCATCGTAAGGAACTGCTAAAATTGTTTTCATAATTTACTATTAACCTATTGAAAATGAGATGTCTTGTGTATCAACCAGCCCTGGTATGAACAATTATAGCAATTAATAGCATTAACATGTCAATGCAGTACATGTATAATACTTACAATTATTACCTTAAAAATTAAGGTACATGATTATACAGTGTATCTTTTTAAGTTGGCTGAGTTTTATATTTGCAATTGGTGGTTTGCAAGCCGAATTGACAAAATCAAAACTGCAAATAATTAATGGAATCTTAGCAATGCACGTTTACACAAACAGTCGCCAAATTGAAAACCGCCAATTACAATTTTACAGCACATTTGCAAAAACAGAAGCGACAACAAAATGAAGTGCTATACGGTACGTATGTTATTTTTGTTTGCCTTTGTATGTCACAATGGATGACTGCAACCTCTTGCCATCATTAAGTACAGGTTGGATTGTGCTGAACATTCCATAGAAACTACAACTTTGTAAAAAATTAAGGCCCTTTCAAGCATACAAAGTCAAGTACAATTGCTATGCTAAAGAAGTAATTACGAAGTGATTGGCCAATTAAAGTTCTGCAAGAAGTTGATTGTAATGAAAAGAGGCGTAATTAGTGCATTGTCTTCATCTGATGTGCCTTACAATCAACAGTAACTATTCAATGTCAAATATTTCACTAAATGCAAAGATAAGAAAGAGCATTGTGGTAAATCCCTACCCTTAAAGGATCTCTTAGCAGAAGCCAAGCAGATGTGTAAGGACAACGGTGGAGGCGATCAGAAGTTCATCCATTCTATAGAAGCTTCACGAGAGCCCATTTGCGTGTGATATAGTGATCAGTAATTGTTAGATCTTCAGTGGCTTTGGACAAAGGAAGATTTTAGTACTATTATTGTTGATCTAACATTCATTTTGGGATCTTTTTATGTAACCCCAATCTCATACCAGAATTCACTTAGGCAAGCAAAATGTCAATTTGACACTGTCATACTTCAGACCATGTCCTTATTTTGCTTCAACTTTGACAAGGTTAACTCTTTGATGCATGCACGCAAGTATACCCGCGCACCTACAAAAATTGGTAACTCTTTTCGAAACAAGAAGGGACAGGACAGCTCCGTAGGTTACTCAGTATTATACAGGATGAGACGTCCCGTCCCATGACCCGTTTCCCAGAACATATTCACTGAAAAATAATCCTCTTTTTAATATTAAAATTTTTTTGATGAATTGGCTGGATTTAAGACCTGTAATAATGTTGACAGTACTTTTGTTACTGTGACATCATGTGTCATTGTGTAACTGAAATAAATCCAGACTTCAAAGGGTTACATAACTCAAAATTAAACATAAGTTAAAATTAATTTGCTGAAAAGTTTGAGACCTGACTCATTTTTGTCCTCATTTCATAAATCTAGTAGTGAACTGCCACAAAATTAAGCATTCTTTAAGAAGAGAAGTCAGTGACAACTAAGAACAAAACAAAAACAGATCAACTTAACAACACACTGTAACAAACATAATAAATCAAATGTAGTGTTGAAAGTCTAACTCCACTATTTTAGGAGCAGAGAAAGATGAAGACCTTATAA
>NW_003553122.1:0-1902 GCF_000090795.2 Amphimedon queenslandica | reverse complement strand
ATGCTCTCAGGTATACTATGAATGTTGACTGTCAGTTTTTTAAGGAGCATCTAAAGAATGGTTTACCGTACAAATATGTAGTGTATTCCCCTAAAGTGAGAAAAGTTGGCCATCAGTTTGAATACTTACATGGGGCTCCTAATGAGAATCCTCGTAAGAATCGAGTATTAAAAGTTCCTCAAGAGAAATTAAAAGAAGAAGGTACAGAATTTTTTGCTTTTTATTATTATAATTCTTTTTAGGCTATTATAGGCAGTTTGACACGATGATCCTTCCTCAAGTTAAGGCACGAACTTCTAGGAATGTTGTCAGGAAGGTTTGGGATTATATGTGGAAGTCAGAATCTGAAGATACAATTACTGTTCCTACCCCTGCTGTAATGAGGTCTCAGTGTATGGATATTCACTTGCAACCCATAAAGAATATTCTTATTGAGGGAAAATTTGGCTCAGAATATAACATTCAGAGAGCAATAGATGGATGTGTAGCATTGTTTAAGTGTATGTATGTACAGTGGGTTGATTCCAGCTATAATCCATGTTATAAATGGCTCGTGGAGGAAGTTAGCCCAGTAAGTTTCTATAATTTTAACAGTGATCAAGACTTAAGTTTTATTTAACATAGTATGTCAAGGAGTGGTTTGAATGCATTGCATTGGAGCTGCTTACATCAGACACACTTGAATCCCATAATCGAGTTGTTTCTGGTGTAATAATTGCCTGTTGTCTAAGGAATTTAATAAAAGTACATCCTTTTGAAATCACACCAGACATGAAATTGAGTTTATTGCAAGTGATGAGTTTGACTGTAGATAATGGACAGAAGGAGCTGAATTTTTTGAGAAGCATGATTACAACACCAGAAGCGAAGTTAGTTTTGAAATTAATTAACAAAACATTATGCCTTTTTTATTAGGAATTATATTACTGATGCTGTTCTTTATTATCTAAGTGCTCTTATTGAATCTGGAAAACCAGAATTTGCAATCATCATCATCAAAGCATTGCCACTTTATAATTTCTTATTTGATTCCTCTGAGCCTTATCAGCAATTAAAAATTTCCTCGCTAAATGAAATAAAGTGGGACAATCCTTTGTTATTATTATCAAAACTAAAGCATACTTTGAATGATATAAGGTATTTGAAAATAGTTGAATGATGACACAATTTTAGATTATTTCTTAGATTTATTGAGAAAAATACTGGAGACATTCAGAGATTATTTCAATTTGATTCGCACCTCTTGATGTTAGTACCCTATATTTGTCCTCGAAAAGAAACAAGTCTACTATGTGACATACTCCCTCTTCATTTAGCGATTGTTTGGCTTATCGAGAGACTCAATTTACATTCAGAAACTCATAATTTGCGGCTGTCATCAATTTCTGATCATAAAGTAATTATTGCCATGTATTTTCAATTTAAGCATGCTCTGTGTTATATGTACACTCTAGATGGAATTTTGTTTCAAAAAGCCACTAGCTTGCATTATGTTCAGACTTTTTGAGACAGAAATAACCAGGTATAGCATAGTAGTAAGATACAAATATTTGAATTTATGGTATCATTTTTAGTATTGATGAACTTTCTTGCATATCTAGTGCTGCTTATTGCCTTCTTGATAGTTTTAAAGACAGGTTGAATGATTCAAAAAATGCAAAGATTTTAGTTAACAATACTATTTCCCTTTTTATACACATTCTTCACAAAGCCAAGACATGTCCCAAAAAGTCAAATGATCAACAAAACCTATGCCAAATTCAAATTATTACTGTGACTGATCTACTTAAATTTTGGATTCAGTGCAATGATGTTATTGGTGGCAATCCTTATTTTGGTGGAGGACTGAGATATGGACATTATACTTCATCAGTACAAGGACTAAAGAAAGAAGAGCTTGAG
>NW_003553121.1:0-1903 GCF_000090795.2 Amphimedon queenslandica | reverse complement strand
TTTTTAAATTTTTTATGTTCTTGTTTGTGTTGATTTTTTTATAATATTTATAATATTTTTTCAGTTACAATTGTGATGCTTCGATTTTACACAAACAATAAGTTTCTTTATTATTGTTGTCATTGTTATGATCTTACAGCATTAAGTTATGAGGGACAGCACTGATTGAATTGAAAAGATATGGTGAAGGAATATCTACTATACTGATGACAAGTGAAATGAATACTATAGTCTTGACGTGAATCCTTGTTCAAGAAGCTCTATCTTCCCAGCAATCCTGTATCTATTCCTGCAGGTTCTTCCTGTTGTCAAGTTCATATATATATCATTAGTATTATAACATTAATTAATTGTTTTGTGTTTTTGAAATAAAATAATTCATTACACACTTGATATATGCAAGATTAATACCTTCTCTTAGCTGGAAACCTCCACTAAGTATTGCAATTTGATTCCAAGCATAGCTAGCCTAGCTAAAATACTTGCTGTTCCCAGTTCTGAGATCTGAGCATGCGCGACCACGCCCAATTTTTTGGAGCACATGCTTCTTAATTAACAAAATGGCGGCATGAGGTAAGCTGGTGCGATCCAACAGTCACAGTATCACTTCTTCCTTTCTTGGAGAATGATTCTAGGGGACAAGGACCTGCGCATACCCTGTTGGAGTAGAATGGTATAAGAATTAGCCTTATATCACCAGGTAAGACTGATATATCGACCGACAACTGGATTGACAGGAGATCATGATGATGATGATGATGATGATGATGATGAAGATGAAAAAAGGTGGCTGAACAAAACGGCCGGTTTGCAGATTTTTGATTTTTCTCCCAGAAAAGGTCTAGAGCCACGCTAGTGGTACCATTGGAGTCCTCTGGTCAAGATAAGGTCCTCTAAGAAGTCTGGTAAGCATAGGAGCCCGTTTTCCCGGTATAGCAAGGCTGCAAAAGTCGTGGCAGCCATTTTGTTTGGGGGTGAATCCTACTTAGTAACGCTACCGCGTTACTAATAGTGTTTTACATGTACATATACATGTTCTTATGTTGTAAAGAAAGTTTGAGTTGATTCCAATCACATTTGGATTTTTTATGAATTTTTTAAGTTGCTCCAAAATCGGACAAAAGTCCCTGTACAGGGACTTTGGCTAAACTTCACAAAAATTGAAAATGAGAGAATTCCTTAATTTTATTACACTTTTCCAATATGAATACAAGTTCTTGTGTCGGTAGACACTGAGAGTTAATTCAGAATACATTTATGACTAAATCTTAAAAATAACTTATTCCAATTAATGCCCATTAAACTCACCACTTCCATTCAACCCCACCAGTCCGTATCTCCGCCCACAATTCAATTCTAATTTAGCGTCGGACAGTAACTCGGCTCCATGAAAGGTCAGTGATAGACTCTCAATGTGTAGATCACGTGACAGTGGGTGTGACGTCAGTACGCTGGTAGTTGATCTATGTGATGTTGAACCAGCTCCTGCTGGTTCCAATGAGGCCCCACCCACTGATCCTTTACTCTTCCCCCCTCCTTTGGCTGCTAGCTTCTTGGCCTTTTGCTGCTGGCGCTTTTTAGCAGCATCTGAAGGCATTTCCTCCTTTCTGGTTTAACAGTACACGTGGGTAGGTCAATGGGTGCGGTATAGACTATTATCAATAACTATTAATAACTACTTTGCTGCACACGTACACTGCACGTGCTGTGTTCATTCAGGGTCTTTTGTTAGGTTCTTTCAACTAATTCTACAGATACCAATAGTGATGGGGTTTGGTGATTTAAGGTCTTCTGCTGGTCTTCAGTCTCTTAATGAATATTTATCTGATAAAAGTTACATTGAAGGGTAACTCTACCATACATTAATTATCATGTCCTCCCTCTCTCTCTCTCTTCTAGTTAT
>NW_003553120.1:0-1903 GCF_000090795.2 Amphimedon queenslandica | reverse complement strand
TGACCCACACTCCCCCTAATTCATTATTTTGTATCTTCTGTTGCTGCAAGCCTTAATGCTCACAAAGGCTCGCATGGTGGGTAATTGCCTGACCCGAGTTGCATAGGTAATGCAGCATACCTATTTATCAAGCAGCTGATTGTGCCACAGCTATGGTCCGTCCAAATCCTAGTAATAGGAGTTAGTTAGCTTCTAGGGTGTAGGTTAGGTTCTAGGAGTAGGCCGTAGGATACATTGTTAGGTTTAGGTCCTAGGGACTGGGCAGACCAATTTGCTGTGTGGAGGCGGACCCCATGCTCGGGGGAAATGCAGCTCTGCTAGCCTCGGGTTCAGTTTGACCACCATTTATTTGTGTTGCAAGCTAGGGGGTGTGGCCCATATGAAAGTTACCAACCCTACCTTCTTTCTACCCTTTGGTAGTTTGTAAGGTTTATATATATTTTTGAGCTTCATAGGATATTAATAATAATTTAACTAATTAAAGATGCTTTAGTTGTACATGTATATCATTCAAAATTGCTAAAAAGATGTTTAACTAACATTTATTTACTAGAAACAGACCCTTGTGCTTCTGGTCCCTGTCTTCATGGTGGAAAGTGTTCACATGCTAATAATGATAATGGGTTTGTATGTAACTGTACTGGTACATTGCATGAAGGAGAAACGTGTCAAAGAGGACTAGTAGTCATTGATCCTATTGGTTCTTTAATAGGACGTGAAGAAAAAATGATTACCATTAGAGCAAAACCAGATACATATTATTTTGAAGGATGTTTAAGCAAATTTCGTCCAATACAAAATGGTTACTTATTGAGTGATTGTACTTTAGAATTCAGTAAAGCTGTAACTAGTAGAACTGTCACTATACGGCCATTTCGTCCTGGCTCATTTTATCTTAAGTTACTGAGTCAAAATAACGTTGATTTTCCTCCAGTTCCATTTATTATATCTGGATCTGGCTCTTCGCCATACTTTGATAATTCAGTTCTTGAAGGGGTTCAACCAAGCTGCTGTAGAAACACTATTCAAATTTGCACTGATCAAAGTGTGACGTTAAAGTCATCTTGTTCATGGGACACAATGAATGAAACTCAAGTAACAAGAGGAATAGTATTCATTGAATATGATACTTTAGAAGTACCTCTTTCACTGGCCGGCCTAGAGATAGCAGCTAATACTCTAACTACTATACTACCACCTAGTGATAGCTCTGTTTTATGTAGCCTATGTAGAAGTAGTAATCTCATTCCTCTTAATCGATTGAGTACATTTACAGGAACCTGTTATCAACACATGCCTACTCCTGAAGACTTAAGCCAGTTTGTTAGTAACCAGTCACTTACAGTCACATTCTTGTCATCAATCAGGTCAAGTCTTTTCCCAAGTTGGCTTTCCCTTGATAAAGCTGAAGACATGAATGCTCTTAATAAACTGAGTAACACTGACTATCTTGCTAAACTAGTATCATCAGATTCACTATTGACTGAAAGAGGCTGTGAATCATTAGTCATTGAGAACACTCAAGGACAGTTCATTCTATTGCAGCATAACGGACCACTTAATTACTCAATTATAAATGAACCAGCCTTTATACTACAGTCTCCAGCATTGTCTAGCTATTACTGTATTGCTGTTCATGTGTGCTCAGGTCAGAGTTCACCAGTTCACATTGGACTGCCTCCTTCAGCTCAGGACGGTATTAAAAGGATTAGCTTCATCTTCAATTATGCCAATAAAGGATGGACCTTTAACTTTAAGAGTGCTACTTTGACTAAAATACCTCAAATGAAACAATTGACAGCTAAACTATGGAATGGTATCACATATGAGAGATCTTCTTCAAGAGCTAATATTCAGTATGATACTTTAGTTAACATGGAGACTGGAGGACAATATTCCTATG
>NW_003553119.1:0-1903 GCF_000090795.2 Amphimedon queenslandica | reverse complement strand
GAAGCTGTACATCCAAGTCCTGGGCCGCAGGACCGCTTCGAATTACTTGGGAAGATTCCTGGTAATACTGGTTGTACATGCGTTCGCCTTGTATGAATATCCTGAGGAGAGTGGAGGAGGATATACATATGATGGCGAGTAGGACTATTCCTTTACGCCTTGTTCGTCTCAAAAGAGCCATCCCTCGCTTCAGAACCATTGAAGAGCATAGAGAATAATAAAGACAGGACTGGTTGTGTTACCCATCACTGGAGGCGTGACTTCACTGACCTTTGTTGCTCTGAAATATTAATATTTATTTTAATAAAAAAATAATTACAAGAAAAATAGATACAAAATTCAACAAAAATTATATAAAAATACCTGTGCACAATCAAAAATTATAAAAATACAAGTAGATCATTATTGCTATTATCCATACAGCAAACAGTTGCTAAGTGGTCTTCCCATTATCGTTGCTGGTAGCAATGGCGTCCGTAAAAATAGCATAGCTACCGGATTTGTTCTTATGTTTCTGTGCCCAGTACTTCATTACTAGACCAAGCGAGCCAAAGATCAAAGCAGAGATGAAGTAAAAGGTAGGGACAGTGCAGAGGAGAGCATAACGCAAACCAAGACAATCAGAAAAGGCTGGGACATGATCAGAAAACAGGGGAACCTACAGGGGATGGTATGAAGGCATAAATACATGCATTTGTGCTTTATTAGTAAATATTGATCAACACCAGTTATTATGTGACCATTGTTTCAATAGTTGGTACATGTACGTGTATATAGCCAATAGTGTACCTCTTGCCAATTATGTACATGTACATGTATGATTGCAAGTTATAGTTATATTGCCAGGTAGTGGCATGAGTATGTGTGTGGCTACATCTAATTCTTCTTATGCAAACATGATGTGTAAATCTCCAGTAAGGCAACACTGAAACTATAACACATGATTTGAGCCTACGGTAGAGGGCTTAGCAGTTAGCTTTAAGTGCTAGAATAACTATCACAATTAGAAGACGCTGGGATTATCTGTACACGTATCTTTATCAACGATTATTGATTATATTAGCAGTATATGTAGGTTGTTGATTAAATAACACTATCTTATGGCAACAAGGAAGTCATAACATCGTACCCACATACAGTAACATGTAGTCTATACATAGGGACTTCTTCATTACTCATTCCTCCTTTATGTATTCTTATCTACTATTCATTCTCTCTCTCTCTTCTCTCCCTCTCTCCCTCCCTCTCTCCCTCCCTCCCTCTCTCTCTCTCTCTCTCTCTCTCTCTCCTCCTCTCTCTCTCCTCCTCTCTCTCTCCTCCTACCAGCACTGGTCCAATGCTGGCCACAATTGAGATTATACCAATGTACACTGCAGAGGCTTGGGCTCTCATCCCAGGCAGAGTGATATCCTACAGAACCAAAAATAACAAACAAAACAGTAAAGGTATCAGTAACATTAGCACTACACAAACAACCACACACATACCAGTATACAGTACATGTACATGTACTTATCACATCATTGAGTGTACATTACATGTACATTACATGTATACACAGTCATTGGGCCATACAATATAAAGTTAATGAAAAATACTCATTGCAATTGAACTGCTTTTGTCACACTACATGATGTATGGAGGTATTATAATGATTTCTTTATTCATGTTATTTACTTGAACTAAAGCAGCTGCTGGCCCAAGCCATGTCTCAGCTGTCACATAGGCAATGAATAATAAACCATAAGAGGTGGTGGGTGAGTCCACCATTAGGACACCAATAATGGCTGGAGCTGCTAGTACCTGTAAGAGAGAGAAAGAGAGAGAGAGAGAAAAGAGAAAAAGAAAGAGTAGGAGGGAGAGAGAAAAAGAGAGAGAGGAAGAGAGATATTAAAAGAGGAGA
>NW_003553118.1:0-1903 GCF_000090795.2 Amphimedon queenslandica | reverse complement strand
AGATAGAGGTTTTGAAACTTCTGACAACATGCAGTCTTCTCCTATTACCAGTTCTGATGAATCAGAATTATCAGTTTCATTAGATACCACATCATGTATGTCACATCGTGCTGTAGTACCGTCATTTACCTCAGGCACTGCAGCATTAAGGCGGATTTACAATATTACGCTAGTCCTGACGTTACGTTGATGCAGGAATAGAATCTGGTTCTATTCCAGCGGAAAGCATGCGTCAAAAGGTCAAATCGCCCACGATTTTGATTAAAAATTGACGGTACGCTGGCCTATTGTCATATTGTAAATCCGCCTTTAGATGTAACACTCTCATCTACACATAAAAGCCCCAGTTATAAATAACAGGTGACAACTTTGACTTGAACATTCAACCACGATTCATGGGGGTTAACCGATATCAAAAACATTCGCTTCATTTATTTGATTCATTTGCTGCTGCAGATAGAATAGATACTAGTGCAATGAGTGATACTCGTGAGCATTTATGCTTGCCATCTCCTGAGTCTTTAGTAAGTAGTTTACCACGTGTCTTGGTTCAGCATATGAAGTTTTTCTCTGATTATTTTAAAGATATTGTACCTAACACATACAGCATGATTATGGTCTTCAAATGTCACAAAAAACAGAAGTGGTAATGAAATGTAAATGTGACCATAATTGACAAAAGGTACCTTATGGCGGGTAGGAAAATATGTCTTTCTAGCCTAAGAAGTCCAACTTCTTGAGCCCCATTTATCATAAAATTACTCCACAGGATGCAAAAAGTTACCATAAAACTTTTAGAAACAATGATTGTCTAACAAGGCACTCACAGGTTGATATTTTTCATTATAACGATCAATTCTAAAATCCGCCATTAGGGCCCTTTTGTCAATTATGGTCACAAATGTATTTCATTGTTCCAAAATTAATTTTATATAGGTCCCATTTGGAATGTTAGCAAAAAATGAAAATAAATTTGGAGAAATGATAGAAATATTGAATCACATTCACCAGAATTATGTACCTACATTGGAAAGTGAATCATCTTTACTGATAGAGAGTACTCAAGAAGAAATTGTCATCAAGACATGCAAGTCTTATAATTTGTTGCTGGGCGGAGATCAATTAACAGTTGCCAGAAGCAGGTCTGCCATTAGTCATGTTGATAATAGTGATAGTCCGTTAGCTAATCTGACAGGTCTCATACCAGTTATTGAGGACTGGCATTCAAAGATGACATTGCTAAATGTAAAAAAAAGAATGGGACTCTATATAAATATTGTATTAACTATTTTGTGCTATTATAGGTTATTTGGAAGCATTTTTATTCTCTTAAGTCAGGAGGTGAACATGGGACCCTTTATCAACTAAGAAATTTACTTGGTAGAACCAATGTAAAAAATGACCCATCGAAATCATTTGATGAATGTGAGGATTTTTTACTAACAGCTATCGAAGGTTTCATTGCTACTGCAGCAATGCATATACTCAGGATGAAGTCATTGGATGATGTTCCAGATAGTGAAGTAGTACCTGAAGATTCGTGGCTCAATCCTGAATTAGAAAGAAAAAGAATTCTGTCTGAAGTAACGAGAGAGATATTTGATATGTATGTAAGGGCCAGGTATGCCACAGACAACACATTTTCATTTGGAAGGGATAGTTTAACACAATACCAAGCAGAACTGTTGAGAATTGGTCTATTTTATTGTGAATATCGTGATGCAATTAAAGAGGGTGATGGGTACAGGGTGTTACGTTGCTGGCGATACTTGCTGCCAATTTTTTCAATACAAATCGCAAGAACTACTTTAAAGAAGCTCTTTATTTACTCTGCCAACACAAGTACCTTCTCACAGAGAGGCAATCTTTTCAGTTACTGTATCATCGTTTTGTCAATATTAAG
>NW_003553117.1:0-1903 GCF_000090795.2 Amphimedon queenslandica | reverse complement strand
ATCTTGATATTCATGAGATAGGGTCTCAGTTGTATTGTCTACTCCCAAACATACCTTGTACCAATATAACTAAGCCACATAAGCCAAATATCAACAGCAAGAGCCAAGACATGCTTCTGTTGACTTAAACTTCCTCTTCACTTCCTAAATTTGCTTCAAGTAACACAAGATGATTGTAGTGGAGTAGTGCTATACAGTAGGAGGGCCAGCCAAGAATAAACAACTAGTTTACTTAGCAACATTTAGTGCATTTTTGTAAATAAGTAAATTCCTGGGCCACTTATTAACTTCCTGGGCCACTTATTAACTTCCTGGGCTACTTATTAACTTCCTGGGCTACTTATTCACGTCCTGAAAATTTACTTATTAACCTCCCAGCAAACTTGGCAGTAAGTAAGTTATTAATGAGCCTAAAATCAAGCAATGTGAGGTTGAAATATGCTTATTACTTCAAAGCATGCCGTTGTATTGTATACACATGTACAGTATAATCACAACACTTGAAGTATTGTGTACTTTATGTATATAAGCTAATCCATTATTGCAAAGACCTAGTAGATAAAACAGTGAACATTTATTTATCACAAAAATGTCCCGAAAGCTTTTAAACATGCATGATAACCACACATATCATACACAAACACAAAAAACAGTAAAAATATAATGATTTGATTCTAAAATAGTATTTACTACTATAAAGGACTGATGTCAGTCAATATACTATGCACACATAAACACACACACACACACACACACCTATAGAGTAGAGATTACTAAAAATAATTATTAAAAAGGTCCTTGAAATAAACAAAATAGACAATGTAGTATTACCAAAAAAGTCCTTGCTATACGTAATCATCATTGTTAACTTTGATTTGGATTCCTTATTGCGCTGTATAAAACAGAGCTATTGTTGCTTCCATGCATATACAGTGTATCATCATCCACTGGTACTGTGTTACTAACACTAGCATATGCTGGATTATCCAGTAGTGTTGGAGATCCAGAAGTAAAACCAGTAGTTGTAACATATGCTGGATTATCTTGTAGAGTTGTAGATTCAAAAGTAAATCCAGCAGTTAGAGCATATGCTGGATTATCCTGTAGTGTTGTAGATCCAAAAGTAGATCCAGTAGTTGTAACATATGCTGGATTATCCTTCAAGATATCAATATTAGTATCATGATCATCATTTGTAGATGTTGTTAAAATCCTTAAAGATGTGCTTAGTTCCTTAGGATTACTTTTAGATGATGATTTTGATCTTTTCTTCATACAAACAATAATACATGCTATTATTAGTAGACATGTACATACAAGAATTATACAGACCACTCCCACTATAATTCCACCAACTAGAAATAAATCACTTGATTGAGTGGTTGAAGTGAGTGGTACAGCTAAATAAAGAAAGTAATAATATAAAAAGTAATTGGCTCACTTGATAATATGACAAATGTACTAGCAGAGGATATTAGGGAATTAGTCAGCTTTATTGTGCTATGTGTGGGTGAGGGACTAGGTACTTGGGCTATCTGTCTATTGTTCATTGTTTCAGTAACAACTGGTAGGAAGGTATTTATATTTAGTAAAGTATCATGCACATTGATTTACTTGCTAATTTCGGTGAGGATGATGATGAGGATGATGATGAGGAAGAGAGTGTATGTGAAAACATGGTAGGATAATAGGAAGTCACAGACTAATAGTATCAACTAAAATGGTTATAAAAACATCATCTTATTAACTTACTGAAATAATTGAAACAGAAACTTCTAAATTATTTTCCGTAATACTTGACGTTATTACAGCAGTTGGTTGGGTAGAAGTATCTAACATGATGATATACATACTGATCTCCACAGTAATTAATGGAAAGTCATTGTTTACTGTTATAAGTGAT
>NW_003553116.1:0-1903 GCF_000090795.2 Amphimedon queenslandica | reverse complement strand
CGCTCAAAATTTCCATACACTTACATGTATGACAATATTGTATACCTGTATGCATGATCTAACGTACAGTACATTAAGTGATTCGTTGTATTTAGTTATTAATTTATTCACAGGTGGTGACAAGTTTAAAGATAATACAATCATTTCAAATTCCTCTGTAACATCAACATTGCAAGAGACATAATCAAATTTGCTACTGTTATAATTTTTACATATATGTATCTGAAAAAATTTTTTAAATAGAGAATTCTTTCCTTTTCATCCAGCTATCAACAAGTACACAATAATGGCCAGTCCAATCCTTAGTACTGAGCTATGAGGAGCAGTGTATCGCTCAGTGGGTGTGGTCACATTTTTATTTGGATTCCTCTTGGCAAAATTGCCCAAACCAATAATCTCCAGAAACAGCAGCGACAACATCAAAACAAAAAGAATTCAATTTACGATTAGTTTGAATTTCGTTCCACTCATTTGCCACAAAATATGTCCTCCAGATGCTCACTGTTGATGTGATGGGCACAGTTGTGTCCTTTGCCTGTCCCGCCCCTTTTGGTTTCTCCCAGTCAATGAGGAATATCCTAACAGAGGTCTGTTTCCATATAAGGTAAATTATTTGGACGGAGCAAAAGAGAGTCAGGAGTGTGTGAAGGTTGTTTTTTGGGAGGTGAGAGGGAGCATTAGGAGAAGGGTCACTTGTAGCTTGTAGAATAACAACCAAAATTTAGAGGAAATGGAGACCAGGAACAAAACGAAAAGGACAACATGGAACAAAGGACTACAACCAGATAAATAAAAGTCTAAAAAAACAAAATTTTAAAATATTATTTATTAATACGATTATGGACTAGCCTGCATAGACTGCAGTTAGAGTAACAAACACACTAGCTAATACCCGTCAAGAAGAGAGAATAGGCATGTGTACATAAAAGAAGAGGGTGAATTCATGCACTTACTAATAAAGCAATATTAAAAGCATTGTTTCCTCCACTGTATCTAACAACAAATGAAGCCTAAGGGAAGGTTAAGGGAAGATAAAATTAATGGCAGATTAATTATGATAAAATATAATAGAAATGGAAGTGAGCTAACTTGTGCATCATTGGTAGGTATAGCCTGATAGGACAGTCTAAGATAAGGAGACTGAATGTGACCACGACTGGTTAACTGTATACTGAAAATGGACAATGAGACATGTAAATTATATTAGCCTAACAATGGCCTTATGATGTATGCAACCAGTTTCAATTAGATCATACAGGTTGTTATAGTATGTAGTTTCAATTCTTTACATTTTCTGATGCATATACATGTACCTGTACAAGTACTTAAACTTATGTCGTTTACAAACTTTGAACCAATTCTGTTCAAAATTTGATTTTTATAAGTTGCTCAAAATATCAGGTCAAAGACCATCTGTGGCCAAATTTCGTCAAAAATAAAAAAGAAAGGATTCTCCATTTAATAATTCTTTCCTGATGCATATACCATATAGAAGGAAATTTTGGAGATAGCTAAATTTGGCAAATTTGACGTTTTGATAGCCATTCGCCAAAATAAAAATCCACAATTTTGAGCCATTATGTGCATGCTCAATGGCATATGGCCACAAATTTCGCTAAATTAAAAGTCGGCAATCACCAAAATTTAGCTGTCCACCAAATTTAGCTCCCTCCCAAATCCTGTTATATGGTACATGTTTTTGTTATATATAAACTCTGAGCTGATTTCTCATTTAAAATTGAATTTTTGAGGAATTTAAAGTTTAAGCTAATTCCAGACTTACTTGATTTCAGTGTATTCAAGATATGATGGAGTGCCAGTGACTGACTGGTGGGTATAGAAACGTCTAACAAACTGCCACTGAGAGCTATCATCACCTAAAAACACATTCAATAAACACTAC
>NW_003553115.1:0-1904 GCF_000090795.2 Amphimedon queenslandica | reverse complement strand
AACAGTTCAACAAATGACTTTGTAAAGTTACATTCATTTACCTCAAGCAAACTTTGAGATGATGAGTCGTAATTGTACAAAATGTCAATAGAATAAGCATTTATGTAAAAAGAAGAATGATAAACTGTTACATCACTGACATCAATGAACCATAATGCTATCCACCGGCTCTCCTGCAGTGACATGTAACTCAAATTTGCACTAGACGCATTAATAACAAGACCAGGATAACCATTCTCACTGCCAGCCACATTATAGCCACAGTTTTTAATGGTAAGGTTTGACAGCAATAAATTATTGCAATTACCAAAAGTAACAGTTACATAACTGATACATTGTATTACCACTGGTGACTCCATGACAGTAGTATGAGGACCTTCTCTCATCATTCCTTTCCCCTGGAAAGTAAGGTTGCTTCCCCATTCTATATTAATGCTTCTATTCAAGTTGTGAACTCCAGGCAGGAAATAGTAGATACTGTCAATCATACTATCATTAGCAATACCATCAGCATATTCATTAATACCATGACAATTAGTAGTATCATTAGGACACTGTGAAGGATCATCATTAGGATGAACATAAAACACTTCACCATTTCCCAAAGAGAGAGCAATAGATGAAAGAAAGAGCCACTGCAGAAACAGACATAGCTCCATACTTCACACTGACAGACTGTTAAAATAATAAGTGAATACTTGATAATAGCTATAAAACTGGTATAACTGGTATAGTTTACTTAAGTATACTAAAGTTATCTTGACCTGGTCAGATTGGTTATGAGACTATACTGTGTGGGCACTAGAATAGTTTGTATTATCTTCCCCCATTCATCATAAAATGACCTCTTGAGAGTGGTCCAATTTTATTATGAACAGAATAGAAATTGTCAGTGACAAACATGACTGTTAAGCAAAGATTACATGTACAATGCAAATTGATTCATCAATTAACTAGTGTTTTTCTCATAACGTGACATATCAAAAGAAAATCAGTTAACAGTGATTACAACATGAACATTGTTATACTGTCTCGCTGTTTTTGGACTCTTCTCTTAGCAGCTCATTTCTTTCTTGTACCAGTGAAATGTACTGAGACTGTAGAGTGTTCTCCCTCTCAGTTTTCTTGTACACTTCATCTTTGAGTGACTGCACAATAAAAGGAGTCAGTGAAAGATATATTGTGCTGTAGAGCTGTTAACTTTTAAGGAGCTAAAATTGGCAATTTTAGTGATTGTCGAGTTTTAATTTGGCAAATTTGTTGCCATTATGTGCAGAGGCATATCTACATGTAGGAATCTGGAAAAGAGCCAGAGTGCTGAGGGTGTGCTAAGTGTGCTAAAATTTTGGTCATACCCACTTTTTTACAGCTGTAAAACAGAGTTTTCTTTTATTTTCACCAATAACGGTTCGGGTCAAGCTAATCTTAAGCATACTGGTACTTCTTATCACTCCTTAAAGCACTGGAAACTGCTGAAATCATGATCAGGGGGCTAGATAATTTTGTTAAGAGGCTTGGTAGTGATGCAAGAGTCCAGGACTTCTGTATTTTTTTCTGAGCCCAGCCATGAGGGGCGTGCTCAAGCCCCCTCAGCCCCCCCTCCTTGATATGCTCCTGATGTGCTCATAGTAGTTCAAAACGGCAGGATTCCCTCCAAAATTACATGTAAGTATACACTTACCTCAACACGTGATCTAATGGCTACTCTCTCTAGTGCCTGGAGCTCTTTAAAAGTGTTTAGCTCCACAAGAGTCTGCTCCACCTGTTCATGAGTGTCCTGCAATTGCTTGGAGAGTGCCTGAGCCCTTGCCTACATTTATAATAGTAAGGTACACATGTATGTGTCCCAGTACCGTCTCTTACATTATATCCACCAAGGAGGACTCTGAGCTTCTTCTCAAGCT
>NW_003553114.1:0-1904 GCF_000090795.2 Amphimedon queenslandica | reverse complement strand
AGAGAGTATGGGAATATTTTTAGTTTTTTTTAATTTAATTTTTGCAATTTTTTCGAATTTTTTAATCATGACTGTGGAAATATTTTCGGATCATGTCCAGAAATTAGAGGACACGGAATTTAATTTTTCAGTAAAACTCCGTAAATTGTAGGAAGCTAAATGTAGGCGACATGAATGGAAGAATAGGTTTTCACTCTTCTCCTGAATGATTGGAGCAGCAGCAAGCTTCGTTTCACTTAGCATACTATGCTACAACATATGCTCATTGTTTTGGTGTAGAAAATTTGTGGCAAATATCATGCTGAAGTGTGGAATTCTGAGCTCAAAGACAAGGACTTTTGACACAGCCATTTTACATTCATTTACGTGTACCGTATTGTTTTATTCCAAATGTAAAGCAGTATAATTTTATTTCTTTTCGTAACTGGCCTTAGTTTCACTTAGGACCAACAAATAGAATTCATAAGCTGTAATATGGTATAAAAATTAAGGAGATTGCGTACGATACGGCTTGGGTTTTTGTGGCTGAACATGAGAAGTTTTTGCAATAGGATTGGCTGCAGTTGCATCTTATAACATGCTAGAAGTACTAAAGTGATCAGAAAGCCTAGCAAACAAGTATGTTGAAGGAGATGAGGTTGTTTTCTGTCTCTTGAAGTCTGTATTGGCTACATTTGAAGCTATTATGGTTCTTCCCTTCAAATGTCTTTGTTGTGCCGTTTTCTTGCAATAGAGTACCTCACAGACATCTTGTAGTAATAGTTATATGTGACCATAATTGACAAAAGGTACCTTATGGCGGGTAGTGAAATTTGTCTTTCTAGCCTAAGAAATCCAACTTCCTGAGCCCCAGTTATCATAAAATTACTCCACAGGATGCAAAAAGTTACCATGAAACTTTTAGAAACAATGATTGTCTAACAAAGCACTCACAGGTTGATATTTTCCATTATAACTATCAATTTTAAAATCCGCCATAAGGGCCCTTTTGTCAATTATGGTCACATTATTATTATTATACAACTAATATCTCTTTCCTTTATATCACCAATTCTCCTCAAAAGCAAGTTATCATCAATAATAATGCTCTTTGCACCAGACTGCCATTTTGTTACTATGGCAACGGTTAATTAAAGTATCATAATTATCAATGAATATCATTATGATTAAATGTCCACCCGTGCAATGACAATTTCTGGACATGTTATTTTTATATTATTTTTCGAATTTTTTCTGATTTTTTTTCAACACCCTATGAATATTTTTATATTTTTTAATTTTATTTTTGTAATTTTTTGAATTTTTTGAATTTTTTATTATGAGTGTTATAATATTTTTGAATTATTTTATTTTTATTTTTAGAATTTTTTCTGAATTTTTTCCAACAGCGTGGGAATATTTTTGGATTTTTTTAGAACTAAGAACCCTGTCAGAAAACACTCTCATTATTTCATACTCAATCCCTCTAGGACGTTGAGAGCTACGACCCAATCCTGAACCCTGTGCTCAACAGACATGGGGTCAATTACATTAGAAAGTAATATATTACTATTACTATTAACTAGAAAAAAATTCTATTACTATTACAATTACATGTTTAGTAGATGTAAATGTAATATATTACTATTACTATTACTTCACTAATTTCATTATTACTATTACTATTACTGCATATGCATGACTAAATGTAATCTAATTATATTACGATTACATTATAATTTCAAATCAATTCTCTTTAAAGCAAATGACCATTACATTTTATACTTATAAGTTTCTCAAAAACAGTATCAGAAAGTCTGCATCGTTCCAGTCTAAAAAATTTCCCTCCTATACTGAATACCACTGGGCAGATGAACCTTTTGTCAGAGCAGACAGACTTGAATGCACATACATGTACCTGTACA
>NW_003553113.1:0-1904 GCF_000090795.2 Amphimedon queenslandica | reverse complement strand
GAGCCAAAGAGAATGCAGAGGAAGTCATTTGGCATGGAGAAGGAAAGATCAATGGACACAATGTGAAGCGAATTCAGATAGACAGCGGAGCATCAAGGACTGTGGTTGATAGGAAGTTTGTAGCATTGAAAGACATAGAGAAGGAGACGATTGGAGTTACTTTTGGGAATGGAACTTATGGGGAGTATCCACTAGCATCAGTTCGGATAACATTTGATGGAGAGGATTACCAGGTGAAAGCAGCAGTAGTACAAGGACTAGCAGAAGATGTGCTGTTGGGAAGGGATGTACCACTACACAAACATATGGCAAAGCGATTACCAAAATCAGAACAGATAGAGCTACTGAAACAACTGGCTAAAGAGCATCAGATTGATATTGGAGAGATTAAAGAGTCAGAAGATGAATCAGCATTAGCAGTGATGACAAGAGCTCAGAGAAGACAGATTCAAGTTGATACGGAGCAGCATTCAGAAGAGCATCAGCCATTACCCGAAAGATCAGAGGAGCAAAGTGAAGCCATGGAGCAAGAGACAAGAGAAGAGAGTGAACTGGAGGAGACAAGACTGGAAGATGAAGATCTTGGAGTACAGTTTCCATTTGAGGAGGAGCTATTTCAACCTACAACTCGGACGAAGATATATCAGACTAGAGGAGAGAAGAGAAGACAAAATCAGAAGAGAAACAGAATAGAAAGTACCAACCAGACTAAACAACTGATAATGGACCAGGAGAAAGATTGCGAGATTCAGTCATGGATAAAGAAGGAGGATCCATCACGTATAGTTCGGAAGGAAGGAGTAATTTGTCGTACATGGAGACCCAAGGACTCACCAAGTACCACATTTGAACAGATTGTTCTACCAGCACAGTATCGGAATAAAGTCATCAGGTTAGCACATGATTTACCATTTTCAGGACATCTGGGTAGAGACAAGACAACCCAAAGGATATTAAGGAGGTTCTATTGGCCTACTTTATTTAAAGATGTGAGACTCTATTGTGAAACTTGTAAAGATTGCCAGCTACATGCAAATCACAAGAGGAAGGCTCCAATGATACCTTTACCCATAATAGGAGAACCATTTAAGAGGATTGCCATGGATATTGTAGGACCGCTACCAAGAACCAGTCGTGGAAACCGATTCATTCTAGTGATAAATGATTACGCAACAAGATACCCAGAGGCATTTCCTTTAAGGAATATTACTGCAAAGAAAGTAGCTGAAGTGTTGATTGAGTTATTTGCTAGATATGGAATTCCTGAAGAAATATTGACAGATCAAGGCTCAAATTTCACATCAAGCTTGCTGGGAGAGCTATATCAGCTCATGGGGGTCAAAGCAATCAAGACCAGTCCATACCATCCACAGATCGATGGCCTCGTGGAACGATTTAATCGAACACTAAAGTCTATGCTAAGGAAAGTATTGGAAGGAGAGAGGAAGAACTGGGACCACATGATACCATATGTCTTGTTCGCATATAGGGAAGTTCCACAATCGACTCTTGGGTTCAGTCCCTTTGAACTACTATATGGACGGGAGGTGAGAGGACCGTTAGATGTTTTAAAGGAGGAATGGATCCACAGCACAGAAATCGAAACAGATATACTGAGTTTTGTGATGGATACGCGAGAACGGATGGAATCTGCAAGAGAAATTGTGAAGGAGAATGCAAGAGCAGTGCAAGCTAAGCAGAAAATGTATTATGATCAACGATCGAGAGAGATTAATTTTGAAGTTGGGGACAAAGTATTACTACTAATACCAAGCAGTACCAGAAAATTTGTGGCTAAATGGCAGGGACCGTATGAAGTGATAAGAAAAATAGGGAAAGTGACATACGAGATCGAAATGCCTGACAAAGGAGGTCGAAAGCAAATCTTTCATGTGAATCATCTC
>NW_003553112.1:0-1905 GCF_000090795.2 Amphimedon queenslandica | reverse complement strand
GAACATTTACCTGTAAATTGAAACGAATGATTGGAAGTTTACAAGAAGTTTACCTTGATTATATGCATTTTACTAAGGAATCATTTCGTTCTATTGATGTCTCAGAAGTTGTCGATTTCATTCAAGATTATATTGCACTTTTACTCAGTCCATGTTCTCGTAAACCCCAAATGATTGAGTCAATTGAAAAAGAGTTTGACCATGTTAAAACGATGAATCAGCTGTTTAAAGTAT
Organism: Amphimedon queenslandica; assembly: GCF_000090795.2. Classification (NCBI taxonomy): domain Eukaryota; kingdom Metazoa; phylum Porifera; class Demospongiae; order Haplosclerida; family Niphatidae; genus Amphimedon; species Amphimedon queenslandica. The sequence continues at coordinate 1,671 of NW_003553112.1, read as the reverse complement.
TAAGAAAATACGTCTCGTGGTTTAATTTTGAACTTGTTGTCAAGTTAGTCAATACTTTCATTACTGATGAGAGAGATTTACAGAGGAAGTGGTCTACATATCGTGAGAAATTAAAAGATTATTTTAAAAATAACAATACTCCAGCAGTTCAAATTGTAGACTCAATTGAATTTGGTCTTTCTGATGTTCCAGGCACTAAAGTAATGATTGCTAAGGTTGCCAGAGATGACTACACATTAAATGATCTATATTTCTTTCACAAGCTAATCGCTGATGCACTTGAAGTTCCAGAATATGATTTTTATTTTTGTACAATTCAAAATGGCTGCATTGAATTAAAATATTCCATTCCGGATTTTCTTTATTTTGTTCTCTTTCCATTATCCAATCAACAGTGTGATTCATTGGCTGAGATTGGAATCATAAAAATTACTTGTCAAGAATATGTACATGAAATGAAGCAGGTATGTTATTAATTAAGATAATAATTGTAATCTTTTAAAATTACAGTTGCCAGAAAATCAATTAAAGAAGCTTCATGATTCTTTTATTGGTAATTATTATTATTAACTTTATTAATGATATATTATATAGATATTTATGATCCTCTCTGGTATGAGAATACCAGCACTCCATTGAATGAAGCATGTTGGAGAGGATTAAAAGATGAAGTACAACGATTGATTGACAAGACTGGCCTTCAGGAAAGAGGTAAAAATGGATGGAGTCCACCATTAGCTGCTTCATATGGTGGCCACATTGATGTCCTCTGTCTCCTCATTGATGTTTATCATTGCGATCCTTCACAAGGTGATGATGATGGTGTTATTAGTTTACACATGGCCTCATATAAAGGCCATCTCAATATTGCACAGTATCTAGTTAATGAATGTCACGTTGATCCAGACATAGCAGATAGCTCTGGTAACACGGGATTGCTTTACTCAGCACTTGGTGGTCACGTTGACCTCGTGATTATGTTTATAAAGAAGAAGTGCAATGTTTCTGCGGTCAATAGAGAAGGATCGACTTTATCATTATTAGCATGTAAGAGTGGACAGGTAGCATTAGTTGATCAGCTTAAGCAGTTTGGTATTTTCTCAGAAGATGACATAGATTCTAACGGATGTGGAATAGTACATTATTGTGCTATAAGGGATAGTCTAGAGCTTCTAGAGTATCTTTATAATAATTATAAAATTGAATTATTTCAAAAAAGAGATCATTATGGTGCAACACCACTTCATATAGCATGCCAGTATGCTTCATCAGGTTTCATTATGAAAATGGTTAATATTTTTGGATATAAAGTATTACTAGAAGCTGATTATAGTGGTCGCTCTTGTCTTCATTACTTATGCAGTGGATTGGTTGATAAATACTGCATTACAGAAGTGTATAATAAGCTCACTGCACCACGTGATATACCTTTACTTGGACAAATTCCTACATTTAATATGGTGGCCAAGGAAGAAATGTATAAATATGTATTGCTGAATATAAATGTTACTAAACAGCATAAAAGAGTGAGCCTTTTGTCTACACTCCTCAAGAAGACAAGCGTTATTAATTTCAATATAAATTCTATTACTGCTACTGGTCAATCATTGGTTCATTTAGCATGTACTAGTGGTAGTATATTATTAGTGAAGGTATTAGAGGAGTATGGTA
>NW_003553111.1:0-1905 GCF_000090795.2 Amphimedon queenslandica | reverse complement strand
GAATATTTATCCTGTTTTTGTTTATTTTGCATTATTCCCAACACATCGACTTATTTAGTATCATTTAATATTTCCTGTAGTAGGTGTATTTATGTGAGGGTATGGTTACATGTTCAACATGACACTGTTGGTTATTAGTGGGTATTATGATATTAATCACTGATGAGGCTTTACATTATTAGGAAGAAACTTTATGATAAAAGTAACAAACTAATCTAAATACACTAAATAATAACTGATTCTACACAATCCTGTCACACACACACATTATAATATAATTAATTGTTACAAAACTACTCAGCAAAATAAGCAGCATGTTCACAATTAAAAAGTGTAGCAATGTATTTTCATTTAATTTTCATTTCTGCACTTTTAAGAGTGAAGCCACTTTTCCAACTGTTCCAAATAATTCCTATCCAATCAGCAAATGTAGTTGGTTCATGTTTATAAGGACCATTAAGATGAGAAGAAAAGCAATATTTATGAATTTGGTTAAACCACCAGCCGCCATTATAAGATATTGGACAATTCTTATTGTCATTGACATTATCTTTAGTACTGAAACTACTTCCACTGTGATGCTCAGCCAAGCTATCTCCAGCGGTTCCAGTAGAATTATAGCCACTTAAATTCAACCTGTACTCAGTACTAGCATCACCAATACTGAATGTAGAGTATTGGGCATAATATGAATTGCCTTCAAAATCACCAATTTCTACTCGCAAGGACTTGGATCCTTCTTTAGTAAGACGATGAATCTTGCTCAATCCTAACCAAAACTCACCAGTAAGGCTGCCAAATCCATTCTCATAGTCAGTCCAGTATCTATAGAAATCAACAGATCCATCTTGTCTCCTCTGAAATACAGTCCATCCACCACCATCAGTCTCCATATCACAGTATACCTGTGATCCAATAGTGTATAATTATAAAGTATAATACAATTAAACATTACTTGGAAAGCTGGTCCATTATCTGGTTTTATAGGATATACTCCATTTTGTTTAATTCCGAGTTGTTTCCATGCTTTACAATCAGTTGGCATTACACACACTGCATGTATGTATGTATTATTAATAATTATTGCACAATAGTTTATTTACCTGGTGGAGCATTAACTGTAGTATTTGGAGAAGAAAGATACTCAAAAGTAACCATTGGAGAGGGAGAGGGAGAGGGTGATGGAGAGGGTGATGGAGAGGGTGATGGTGTCTCATCATCAGGACAGTTTCCATTGACAGTATTAATAATAACAATTATTATCATTAAACTGTACATCAGTTTACCAGCTAACATCATCTCAGTATAGTACCTTTATTGTATACTTATTAAGATAATGTGATAGGTTATACTGTAGTGATATTTCTCTCCTTTTATAATAAACTCACTGACACTAGCTCTGTGACTAGTGGACTATAAAGATTGAACAACATTTTGTTGACTTTTAGTAACTTTTACTGAACATCAACATATCTCTCTCGATCTTTAAACTTTAAACTATACATACTTGCTATTGTATGTGTATGAAACCTTACTGGAATGTTTATTTTTAAATTAATAACATTATCAATGCAGTCCTTACATTTCTGTTATTACAAATATGATGATACCTCTACCTGAAGGCACAGGTGTCATAATAAATGTTAGTAACAGTGCTGGTGTGCATGTAAATATAAGCAAAGTATTTGAAGTATATATGCATGCTAGATGCTTATACATATTTGATATTAATCACTGATGAGGTTTGACATTATTAGGAAATAACTTTATTATAAAAGTAACAAAATAATCTAAATACACTAAGTAATAACTGATTCTACACAATCCTGTCACACACACATTATTTATGTTTAATTGTTACGACGAGTTTTCATCTCAGTAAACTTGAGACTATAGCTATCTCCT
>NW_003553110.1:0-1905 GCF_000090795.2 Amphimedon queenslandica | reverse complement strand
TATCATGATTGTCCTGATGATCCTGTTGTTCGTGATGTGCATCAGGAAATGGACAGGTTACATTATTGCAATAGTATCTGCAAAACGATCTTATCTATTTGATAAGGTGCAATTTCCTTCCATTTGACATACCCTTTGGTCAGGGGCGTATTCAGGAGGGTGCTGAGGGTGCTCCAGCACCCCCCTTGGCAAAAATCCCAAATTTATGACAAAAATTAGTTCCTAGTCTGTTACATATCACCATTATTAAACAGAGTCATCCAAAAGATAGGATTCAGCTAGAGAGAGTGTAAAAGTCCTTAGGAATGGAGATAGCTGACATCCCAGGCTCCCAGCTGACTGAAAACAATTCTGCCATTTTATTAAATGAATTATGATAATAATTGACAAAAACCACACCCATACGTGTCTTATGAAAATATTTCTTTTTGCTGGTAACACTGATAGCCTTAGTACTGTTAGTAGTAATGTCTTTGTTTATGTATTTTTCAAAAACTACTACCTCAGGTTTGTATAAATGTGTGTTTTGTATGTAAAAATCATGGAGTAATTGGTTTTAGGTTGCACACAAACTACAAGTAGTACTGCAAGTACAACAACTACTAGTATTACATCAACAGGTACAGCTACTGGTTCTAGTGCACAATCTGCTAGTGGTACTGATCATGTTGATAGTGACTTGTCTGATAACAATGATTACGAATCTGGTGATCTAACTCCTGCTACAAAGCATCCAGCACTTGATTACAATGATTTTGCTAATGTAGCTGGAAATGCAGATAAGCTCAGTTCAAGTGCTAAGTACGACATTCTTCAACATCATTTTAAACCAGACAGGAACCATGCTTTTCCTCACAATTCAAATGGCAATTCTTTCCTATACAATTGGCTCCAGGAGTTTCCTTGGCTAGCCTACTCACTGCAACAAAATGGTGGGTACTGTATCAACTGTGTCCTCTTCATTATCTCTGGATATCGTGGGTCAGTTCCAGGAGTTTCAGTAACTAAGCCATTGAAAAGTTTCCACAAAGTACTTGAGATTCTACGAAAGCATTTTTGTACGTCTCATCATAAAGAGTCAGTCATTAGATGTGAAGGTTTGTTAAGGTCATCTCACACCAACAGCCAGCTATAAGTACTGTCTTAAACCAGCAGTGGGCTGATCAAATTGCCTTGAATAGAAGAAAGCTTTCTTCTGTTTTTAACGTAATTGCTGTCTGTGGCCAAAAGAACTTCAGTTTACGTGGTCATCGTGATAATGTGACAGATCTAGAGAGAAATGTTGCTGGCTCCCATAATCATGGCAATTTCTGGGCACTTATTAATTTCAGAATTGATTCTGGTGATGCAGTTCTTGAAGAGCATCTCATTAATGCTAGCAGGCATGCCACGTACACATCATCAGTAATACAGAATCAAGTGATTGAAATTCTGACTGATCAAGTGAGAAGTAAAGTGATTTGCAATGTCCAGGCAGCTAAATGATTTACTGTAATTGCTGATGAGGTGACTGATGTTTCAACAAAGAGATAATAAGCATTGTGCTGAGGTATGTCAATTCTGAGACTCATAATACATGAAGACCTGGTAGGATTCTTTGAATGTGACACCAGAATTACTGGGCGTGCTTTAGCAGACAAGATCACAGCTACTTTGATGGACTTTTATCTCAATCTTTCTTTTCTTCGTGGCCAAGGGTATGATGGAGCAGGTAACATGGCAGGTTCTGTTAAAGGAACTGCTGCTTTAATTACTGAGGAATACCCACTAGCCCTTTATCTCCATTGTGCTTTACACTGCCTTAACCTAGCAGTTGTTAAGTCACTTCAAAGCACTAATGTTAGTAATATGATGAATATAGTTGAGAGAGTTTACCTTTTTTTTGCTTCACATCGCAGAGAGCAT
>NW_003553109.1:0-1906 GCF_000090795.2 Amphimedon queenslandica | reverse complement strand
ACAAGACTCCAGCACACAAGCAGAATCAGCTTGGCATATGCTAAGAGGACAAGTTGATAAAACAGTTAAACTAACTGGAAACAAAGAGATAAGTGTTGAAGATGTCCTCCAACCCACAGATAGCTCTCTGTCTCTCAGAGTAGTAATAGATGGTCCTCCTGGTATTGGCAAGACCACACTCTGTCGTAAACTGTTAAATATGTGGTCTAATGGACCACTTGTACACCAACAGTATGACTTGGTACTTTACTGTCCTTTAAGGAATACCAAGATAGCTACAGCTACTACACTAGATGACCTGTTTGAGTATAGATGTTATGAAGTTCCCATGGTAGCTGAATGGTTTGAGAAGAGGAATGGAGAAGGATTACTGATAATCTTTGATGGTTGGGATGAACTAAGCGAACAGCTCAGACAGTCTTCATTAGCTGCTAATATTATTCACAGAAAGCAATTAAACAAATGTTCAGTAATTGTTACCTCTCGTAGCTATGCCTCCTCTTCACTTTTGAAAATGGATACTCTCAGTAGACATGTTCAGGTCATTGGGTTTTCTGAGGAAGAAATATCAACAGTAATTATACAAACACTTCAAAAAGATACAAAACTAGCACAAGAACTCATTGATAAGAAAAGAGAAGATGATGAAAATGAGGAACCTTTCACAACTACTCAAAGCAGTAAGGACTCACAACTAGCAGTGAAACTCATTAATGATCTTGAAGTACGAAATGATGTCCAATCATTGTGTTATGTACCACTAGTCTGTTCCATGGTCATCTTAGTTTATTGTAAGGAAGGAGGACACTTACCAACAACACTCACTCAACTCTATGAGAACTTTATCCTACAAACTATCAGAAGACATGTTAAAAGACATGACATTAACCCACATACTTTAGGTGGTCTTTCTTCAATACCATCACAATTAGCTAAACCTTTACAAGAGATGTGTCGATTAGCTTATACTAACCTGGCTAATACAAGAATGACATTCTCTTCACATCAACTACAGTCACTGAGTGAGGCAGTCAAGGAAGACTATCTTGGATTGATGACAAGATTCACAGAATATGATGAGGAGAAGTATCAGTTCCTTCACTTGAGTATACAGGAATTTCTAGCTGCTTGGTGGATAGCTAAGCATGAGAAGAAGAGAGAGGAAGTGTTTAAGGATCACTTTGATGATGATCACTTTCGATTGTGTCTGAGGTTTGTGGCAGGTCTAACTCACCTTGAACATGAGAGCTATCAACAGTATTTTAATAAACAACAACTTGACTTACAGTGTAAGAGGGAACGATTGTTTGGAGTTGAGACTTGTCATCTCTCCTACTTCTATCAGAATCCTGAAATTAGACAATTTGATCATATCAGATCTGATGATTTTGACAATGTTCCCATTCTTCTTCTTCAACTCCTGTATGAATCACAGAACACAACATTATGTCAAGTATTAGCACAATCCATCAACAACCACTCACTGTGTCTGGATAATGAAAGAGAATCATTATCATTGTTTGACTGGTTGTGTCTCAGTTATTGTATAAACAATTCCAACACAACATGGAATCACTTGCACCTGGACTATGTATCTAACCAGGAACTATCAGTCTTCGCTGCTGGACTAACCAATAACTCACTACAGACCCAGTGTAAGAGACTGGCGGTATGGTTGTATGGACCTACTGATGAATTAATACACAAATTATTACAATCATCACTTCTATACAATATTCAGGAGTGCTACTGTGAATTATATGGAGGTCAATATGTTCCCTGTCTTGTATTGTTACAGTTCCTCAATCTTCCTCAATTGAAGATACTGCACTTAATAATGACTGAACCTACTATACCAACAGATGACAATACATACTACACAGACAAGTGCACTGAACTTGAGAAA
>NW_003553108.1:0-1906 GCF_000090795.2 Amphimedon queenslandica | reverse complement strand
ATTGTAACTTTCTATGAAAAATTTAGAGTCCCAGACTTTGCGTGATATGGATGGCAGCATTTTGCCTGAAGCAGCAGCCATTACACTAAAAGAATAAAAATGAAAGATGATAATAATTATTAATTTTGTTTCTGATGATTATGATGAAATAAAAATGACTCAGTCTTCTTCTTCCCATATGACCATATTCTGTTGACACGCTATTTCACTCTTAACTTGTTTGACAATGTTGTCCAACCCGCCACTAATCTCAATCTTGCCTACAAAAAGCACAAGAATTCAATGAAAACTAATAATATTTTATTCCTACCAGTAAAACAAGACGAGTATTCATCTTCTATCTGCTTTAAATCCTGAAGATACTTACTGACAGTCTCAGATGAGCATTTGTATACTTGGAACCTACAGAAATGGAATCAAGTGCCACTTGTAGTGTTATTAGTAGTTACTTTACATTTTATTATTTTATTATTTTTACTATTATTTTATCATTAATTTTTATTATTTATTATTTTAGTATTTAATAATGTCCTGGACACTTACTTGAAGGTGATTGTGCTGCTCTTCTTAGTGAATAACAATAAAGTGATGGGATTGATGGAGGAGAGGGCACGATTGTTCTTTAATTGTGTTGGCTCTACCATCAACACACAGTGTTGATCCTGACAATTAAAAAATCAATAATAATAATAATACCAATGATGATGATGATCATTTATTATAATTATAATTATTTATTATAATTTATTATATTTATTACGACAATGGTAACCGTTATTATTATTACTTGGTCGGCAATTGATTTGATATCAGATACTATGCAATAGCGGACATTCTCTCCAGTCCTCTTTAAGAGGATATGATCAGTGGCTCCTTCATTGTCTTTAAGCATTGTGAGTGAAGTGTGGGACTCTACATAAACACAGTCTCTCTCTCAATGCACTGAATTATGGCATCACTTACTTATTGGAGGCAGAGAGAAGGCAGAGTCTTCCAGGAGAGCTTGTCTCACTTCATTCTCACACACTCCCATTATGATAACGGGCCTTGGGGAGTTGACTGTAGCAAAAAATAAGGATGTACATGTATAATACTAAAAAGTGATTATTCCTATTTTATTGGCAAGATGCAGGCAAAAAACTGATAGCCAATATCATGAAAACAGGTTGACAATGTACATGTAGTACAGGGTAATTGGCCAACTTTTGGTGCAACTTTTAAAATTCATAAAAAATTCAATTTTGATCGAAATCAGCTCAAACTTTCTACACAATATAAGTACATGTATATGCATCAGAAAAAAATATAAAAATGCAGGATCCTCTCCTAGTCATTTTTGGCAAATTTCGGCCAATGACACTGTACTATAGTACAGGGAATTGACCTGGTTTTTGAGCAACTTTAAAAATTCATTAAAAAATTCAATTTTGATCAAAACTAGCTCAAACTTTTTACACAACATAAGTACATGTACAGTATATGCATCCAAAAAAATTATAAAAATAGAAAATTTTTTCTTTGACATTTTTGTCAAAATTTGGCCAGCAGGGACTTTGGCCCAATTTTTGAGCAACTTAAATTCGTTAAAAATCATATTTTGATTGGAATCTGCTCAAACTTTCTAAACAACATCAGGATGAAGACATTCATCCTAGATATTTTTGACAAAATACTCTGTACTAACAAGTCCACAGTATACTTAAACTAATCTTGGGGCCATTTTAAAATTTGTAAAAACAATCCAATTATAGCTTAAACTTAAACTTTCTACACAGCCAGTATACAAGCCTTTTATAATGAAATATATACTAGCACTGTGGCTTCTTCCAATGTGTAGGGGGATACCCTATTATAGCTGTATATCCTCTTACCTCTTAACATCCTAACTGGCTGGAACATGTCGTAA
>NW_003553107.1:0-1907 GCF_000090795.2 Amphimedon queenslandica | reverse complement strand
CACAATAGCCTCACATAGTTTTTATGGTATTTAAAGGTTGGTACTGGTATGGGATCAAGTGATTGATTATTGTCTTTACATTTTCAAATTTTTGGAAGGGCTTAATGCCCTGTGCTCAGCTTTTGTCAGTCCATTTTAATGATTTTCTAAAGTTTTAAAAAATTATTAGGAATACTACAAGTTTAATAATTTATGTAATGTATATATTTAAATTTAAGAGCTCGTTTGTGCCTACAATAGGTTCATTATTAATTAAAAACAAATAATTGTTCATGCATAATTATTATTGTATACCATTAGAATATTGAGTGGTCAGATATGACTTTATTTATCTCTTAGATTTCTACTAGGTTAAGGTAACTGCCTGATGTATAAAAGTATCTTAGGTACACGTACCGAGTATAATGAATGTTAGTTATTGTTAGAAGTGTCTCTTTGTATACAGCTCTTGTTAGCTAAACTGATTGAAAGTGTATTTAGGGTCACATTGTCAGCATAATTAATGTTCGGTATGTACATGTACATGTATTTCTAATCCACCTTTAGTTTGTTACTCTTCCTTGCATATTATGAAATCTGTCAACTTGTAATGTCGATCATATATTTTAAAAAATTTTTTCTGTTTCTCTTACCCATCATTCTCTTGTAGATATGGATGTGTGGCGGAAAGCTAGAGCTCATTCCTTGCTCAAGAGTCGGTCACATATTCAGAAAGTCCCAGCCCTATTCTTTCCCAGGGGGAGTGGACACGATCCTCATTCGTAACAACATGCGTCTAGCCGAAGTCTGGATGGATGAGTATAAGGAACACTATTACGCAAAGAGACCTAGCATCCGCTCGAGGAGTTATGGGGACATCAGCGAAAGACTTGAGCTGAGAAAAAAGTTACACTGCAAGTCGTTTCGCTGGTACATGGAGAATGTTTATTCAGAGATGCCGTTGCCGCTAGAGAATTTACGCTATGGAGGCTATGTGAGTAGTTGGAGGGGATTAATTAAGTGTGTGGATGTAATGCCATAGTGCCTGACTGTTTTGATGTACCTACATGTATGAGTTGTGATGTATATGTGTCTTTATGATGTAATAGTGTTTGGGGATGAATAGTGGCAATAGTGTCTGATTGAGCCTACTTGTGTATGCCCTTACATGTATACATGGAGTTACTGTAATTGATGTACATGTACTGTCTGTATTGTGTGTATTATGTGCTGTGTGTATTATGTGCTATGTGTATTCTGTGTGCTGTGTGTATTGTGTGCTGTGTGTATTGTGTGCCTTGTGTATTGTGTGCTGTGTGTATTGTGTGCTATGTGTATTCTATGTGCTGTGTTCTGGTAGGTCATGAATCCTCAATCGAAGCTTTGCTTTGATACAATGGGGAACAGAGAATATGGGAAGGTCTCTCTCTTCACCTGTCATGGGATTGGTGGAAACCAAGTAAGGGAGAGAGGGAGAGAGAGAGATGGAGAGAGGGAGAGGGAGAGGGAGAGAGAGATGGAGAGAGAGAGAGAGGGAGGGAGAGGAGAGGAGAGGGTAGGATTACTATTTTGTTACAGGAATTTGGGTTCTCTGATTCCGGTGAGCTAATATTCGATGATGATCTTTGTCTTGACATTTCAAGCAAAGAGAGAGGAGGTAAGGTTGGAATACTAAACTGTCATGGACTGGGAGGGAACCAGAAATGGGAGTACAATAATGTGGTGAGTCTAACCATTAGTGTGTATTATATATTTCATTTTTTATGATAGACTCGTCATCTTCAACACGTGGTAACTAAGCTTTGTGTGGAAAAGGGACCTGGCAATATTCTTGTTATGAATAATTGCATGGAGTCTTTCCCTTCTCAGGAATGGATCTTTGGTCGTAAATACAACTCTAAGAAGAGGAAACACTGATTGAGACAGCA
>NW_003553106.1:0-1907 GCF_000090795.2 Amphimedon queenslandica | reverse complement strand
ATTGGAGAAATAGCAAATAATAAATTAAGACACCTTAGCAGTTAGCAATTTCTTGCCCACACCCTTTACGTAAAATGGGTGTGGCCACAGGAAACGTAACCTTCTTTAGAAGCATTATCAAGTAGAGAGAACCTCTGTAAATCTTAATAACGAGATCCAGCTATGCATGCAAGGTGGTGATAACAGTTATAGGGATATTTTTATACTTATACACTTGTTTTACATGTACATTATATTTAATGTATAGTACGGCACTCCATTACACTATGCTCTTGAGTATTGTGAAGGTGCTGACATTATCAAATTATTAATAACTAAAGGAAAGGCTGATGTGAATGCTGGGAATAAGGTAAAGTTAATAAATCATCATTTCTACATTTTATTTTGGGATTGTAGTTCAACAGAACTTCATTGTTTGATGCTATTAAAACTCGTAACAAAGAAGCTGTTAATATTCTATTAACTAATGGAGCTAAAACTGATGTTATGGGGGTATACATTAATTTTATATGCTTGCATAATTGCATGTACATGTAATACACATTATTGTAACAGTTTTTTGAAGGGTACAAGCCAAAGATTCATCAAATTAATTTTCACAAATTTTCACTATTTAGCCATTTTGTACCATATTCCACATAATTTAATTTTATGAATGTTTTTAAAAAAATCCATAAATTTTTTATCCTTGAAAAAGCACTATATTTAGTTATTTACGTGTGTCAACAATATACAAATTTTTAATTTTTATAGTATGATGAAACTCCATTACACTATGCTTGTCGTTTTGGTGAAGCTGATATTATCAAATTATTAATAACTAAAGGAAAGGCTGATGTGAATGCTATGGATAAGGTAAAGTTATTAATAAGTACTCATTTATAAATGTCTCTGTGTTGTATTTATAGGAGAACAGAACTCCATTGTTTCATGTTGTTAAGTGGAGGAGTGAAATTGTTAATATTCTATTAACTAATGGAGCTAAAATTGATGTTGTGGATAATGTAAGATTGCCATGTACATGCATATTACCTACATAATACTTTGTACTATACCTTTATTTATACTATTAATTGTTACTGACTTTCAACATGTGTACTGTATTTTTGTTTAAAGAAAACATTAACTGACTACTTTTTGTTTCTTGTGGGTATAATATGTGGATTTATTTAACAGGAAATTAAGATTTTGACAAAAGTTTTTGACAGACAAAATGTGGAGCTACATAGTAATGATAGTATAGTAGCCCTTCTAGCATATCCCAGCACATACAGCATCTCAATTGTCCATTATATAGAGTCTCACTTTTAATGCTAAATTTATTATAATCTAAAATGTGATTCTTATAAAATAAAGTTCAGCTGAACAGTAATTTTGCAAAAGAGATTTAAAAAAAACTTTAATCATTAGTTTTGTTGTTTTAGATGGCTTGTTAACTGTAGCCTCGCATTCTAATTATTATTATTTATTTATCTAGTATGGTAACACTCCTCTGTTACTAGCAATTGAAAAAGGTGGATCAACTGAAGTTATCAAATTATTGATTACTAAAGGAAAAGCTGATGTGACTGCTGTTTGTAAGAAAGTAAGTATAAAGATCAACTATCAAAATTTGAAGTTGATTCACCTCTTCACATAATTATTATGTTAAATGCAATGAGAATGTATTGCTTATTATTTTTATGTAGTATCGTATCAATTCTAAGCTATCTAGATCTGAAATTGCTGAGTTATTGATCACTAAGATACCAAAGGTAATAAAACTTTAAAATTTTAGCAAAAATGTTATCTTCTTTTGTATAATTATTACTTAGCATAATTTAACAATTATTTTTAATTCTGTTTATAGCTAATGTCAGTATCTATTGAAATGCCAGAAGATAGTGTAAGTAATAGTTATTGTATGT
>NW_003553105.1:0-1907 GCF_000090795.2 Amphimedon queenslandica | reverse complement strand
TCTGCTCATATGCACACAATCCTAAAGAAGGCTTACTGTACTCTAAGCACTATCAGGCGAGTCTTTCCAATATCTACTACTCCCACTGAAGCAAAGGAGAAATTGTACCTCTCTTTAGTTCTCCCTATTCTCTCTTACTGTGCTCCAGTTTGGTATCCTTGTCTCATCAAGGACATAACTGCTCTTGAACATTATCAAAGAAGACCTACCAAATACCTCTTAAATGACTATTCCTCAGATTACAAGACCAGTCTACAGAAACTGAATATTTTACCCCTAATGTATCGCCTAGAAATGGCCAATATTATGTTCTTTATCTCCCCAGTTAAATCACTGACTCAAAACTTCAACATCATGGACTTCTTCTTTATTAGCTCCCACTCCCACTCAACAAGATCTGTCACTTACCACAAACTAGTACACTGGTATACTTATCATCTGTCATAGGACACTCATATTTTAATAGATTCCCAAGACTATACAACTCCCTTCCTCCACTCAACCTCAATTTTCCACTAAATCACTTAAACAAAGCATATTAGATATATTTATTAAAAATTTTAACATCAATATTAATCCAGATGATCCACATTCATTTCACTACATATGTCCGTGTTACACCTGCTCTAAACGTACAACTAAATCAACGTTTTCTTAAATTCAACTATTATATTTTATTTATTTCTTTTCTCTCTGGGTGTTGGGACCTTGTTCCCAACATTCCTCAGGACTACTTACTCTAAGTATCTATTAGTAACACGGTAGCGTTACTAAGTAGGATTCACCCCCAATCAAAATGGCTGCCACGACTTTTGCAGCCATACTATATCGGAAAAACGAGCTCCTATGCTTACCAGACTTCTTACAGGATCTTATCTTGACCAGAGGACTCCAATGGTACCACTAGCATGGCTCTAAACCTTGTATAAAAGGAAATTCAAAAATTGCCGAACCGGCCGTTTTGTTCAGCCACCTTTTTTCATCTTCATCATCATCATCATCAAGAAAGTTAGTCCTGTCAATTCAGTTTGCAAGGTGTATCTCAATATTGGTTGGTGCTACAAGACTAGTTCTTACACTAATCTACTCCAAATAGCTATGCGCAGATCCATGTCCTATCAGATCATTCTTCAAGTGAAGAAAAAGTGATACTGTGAGTCTGCTGGATCGAGCCATCTTAGCTGCATGCTGCCATTTTGTTAATTAAAGAAGCATGCCATGTACATGTGCTCCAAAATTTGGGTGTGGTCGCGCATGCTGAGATCTGCAGCTCTGGAAGAAGCAATTTATTTTTTACCAAGCTATGCTTGGCATCAGCTACTGCCATACTTTAGTATAGGTTTCCAGCAAAAAGAAGGTATTAATCTTACATGTTACTGTTTTATTAAGTGTGATTTTATTTTATTTAAAAAAACAATCAATTAATTAATATCATGATATGCAATGATAATATGAATGACAACAGCCTGGAAGAACAGGAATAGTTGCTACATTGCAGGGAAGATGGACACTCTCAGCTCACAGCTTCTTGAACCAGGACTTGTGTCTAGACTAGTATTAATTTCACTTGTCAGGATAGTTGATATTCCTTCAGCATGTCTATTCAATGCTGTCTCTCATTAATGATGTAAAGTCATAACAATGATAATAATAATAATGAAAATTATTGTTTGTGTAAAATCAACATGCATCACAATGGCAACTGAAGAAATACTATTAATATTATAAAAAAACAACACAAACAAGAACATAAAAAATTAAAAAAACAATGTTAAGCAGGATTCTGAACGACCAACGAAAATACGAAATGAACATCCTACTCGTGATGCAAATTCTACTCTACATTACAAGTTGATCCGTCATTCTTACTTAATAACATTGAAAGTACAATGTAGAGTAGAATTTGC
>NW_003553104.1:0-1907 GCF_000090795.2 Amphimedon queenslandica | reverse complement strand
GAGGGTCCAACATTGCAATCAATTTTATTCATGTTAAATAAGAAGATGGAGTCTGCAGGATCAGTGGCAGTTACAGTCCACACAAACGACATGTGGCGTGATATTTTACACCATTATAAGTCTGGTACTGTTGATTTTGGAAAGCGACTATTCATCAAGTTAAGTGATGCACCTGCCATTGATGCAGGAGGTGTACGCCGTCAAGTATATTCAACAGTATATAATGAATTCCAATGTAATAAGCATATAAAATTATTCACTGGACCTTCACACAGTCTTAGTCCTGCCTGTACTGCAGAAGCAAGGTCAAGTGGACTATTCAAAATCTTAGGTAGTATGGTTGGGCATAGTATATGGCAGGATGGCATTGGGTTCCCATTTTTTTCATTCACAAATTACATTTACATTATGGAAGGTGAGGAGAAAGCACTTCAAGTATGTTCAGATAATGATATTGGTGCTGGTGTTGCTGAGGTTATATCAAAGGTATATGACTAATTGTAGAATCAATATCAAAATGTATTGTATTTTTATTGATTAATGTTATGTAGATAAAAAGCCTTTGCAAATGTAAATGAAAATTCTAAAAATAATTTTAAAATTATTTTGCGAGGTATATCATGGATTTCACAAGGGAGTTCTTTCTCACCTAGAAAATTAATACTTCAGAAAATTCTCACTGCTATGTGCATGTAGAGCATTACAACCAACACTATTTTTTGATATCATTATAAAGTATATATCTATAACGAAACTGGCAATGAATTTGTTGCACCCATGCACATATGCAATATACTATGCTACCTAATAGGAGTAGTGTAATATAATATTTATAGTAACCTCATATTTCAAAATTATTAGTTGCAAGATATTAAGACTGAAGATGATGGGAAAGAAGTTATGAAAGATGAACTGATTGTGGATATTATGAGTCGTTGTGGAATTACAATGATTGCCAATGTAAGCCATCATTATCCAATTATTATAATAATTATAATATTTTAATTTTAATTGATTATTTTAGCCTTCTACAAAAAATATAATAGTTCAGGATATCATCACATATGAAGCATTGTTCAAGCATTCAAAATTACTGGATCAATTTGTTGAAGGATTGAAGGCTACTTCTCTCTATCCACTACTGAGAGTATTTCCTACTCTATTTCAACCTCTGTTTACTTTTACAGAGCTTACTTCTGAAGAAGTTCAAAAATCCCTAATTTTTCCAAACGAGAAATCATTCATTGCACAAGAAACTATTATTTTATGTTATCTAAAGAAATACATTGATGAATGTGATTCAGAAGGTATATTATGCATAGAATGTAGCATTAAATAAAAATTTTGCACAAATGCCACAGGTGTTTCACCAATTTTAACTCTCTCTATTGTATTGTAGGTTTGAAGGAATTTGCACTCAGTATTACAGGCAGGATTTCAGTCCTGCCAAAGTCAATTGAAATAAAATTTGAAGCAGATCGCATGGGGACAATAGCTACTCATAGCTGTTCAGGAGAAATAATTTTTCCACGCCAGTTTGAAGGAGACTACGAAATGTTTTGTTCGGCTTTGAAATCAGTTTTAAGTCATGACTTTAACACGTATTAATTTGTTTACATTGTAACATAGTTTTTTCTGACTTAATAATTAATATTGTGGTGTGTTTGCTAGTTATTAGATTTGCTTACATAGTTAGATCAAGAGTATATAGATATTATAACTAATTTTTTTGTGTGAATTAGACGTTTTTTATTATTATCATATTAAGTATCAAAATTAATTATGAGTAGCTAACGTGAGCCTGAGTGAACTCAAATTGAGATAAAGAGGAATACATGTGGGTTCCAATAGATATTATACCCAAACCACTTTTATAACTTTTCTGATGCACATACATGTACTTTATG
>NW_003553103.1:0-1907 GCF_000090795.2 Amphimedon queenslandica | reverse complement strand
ATGATATCTCAAACAGGATTTCCCAAAAAGCATACTAAGTGAGCTATACAGCATGTGACAAGCACTTTATAGATATGCTAAGACATTTGTAGCAATTTTTTAATTATAAAAAATCTACACTTGATCAGGATCAGCTCAAACTTAAAACATAACATAAGAGCATATCTAGACATATATAAAATTCGAGAATTCTCTCCTTTCAAATTTTGACAAAGTTTGGCCAAAGACCTGTACTACAACAGGGACTTTTGTCCATATTTTGAGCAACTTTAAAATACAGGGTCTTTAACCCAATTTTTGAGCAGCTTGACAGTCCACTCATAAGAAGCTGCCTGAGCACTATGCCAAAATCATGTGAGAATTAGGAAGCCTGAGCTCAAGTTCTTTTTAAATATTTAAAATATGAAGCCTTCAGACTATAAATGTAAGGGCATTAACTTTTTCAAAAAAATTTTTTTCATTACATTTACTGATGCAAATACATTTTTAGGGCATGGAATGCAGCAAAATAAGCTCATTAATGTTTGTTATCAATTACCAAGAGAATTGTAGTGTTCTAAACATCAGAACCAAGCAAAAATAGCAAAAAAAAATTTACCCCAAAATAAACAAAATTACATATACTTTTCAAGTTATGAGCATTAAAAAAAACAAGCTACTTTTCCAAAAAAGCAAAGGGTATAGCCCAAGGTTTTTTCAAAATAAGTATAACAGCAAGTCAGTTATGATTATTCTAAACAAAAACAATAATGTTATAATTAATATTCTAATATTATAACATCAATTGATGGTTTTATTGTATTTCTCCTCAAATATTCTTCTTCTCGTTTAATTTTTAGAGTCTTTTCGTTCAACATACACACACACACATGCTGAAACTTAATGTTTACTGTTGATATAAATCAGGGACTAATATTAGTAGTCCCTTATTCCAAAAATTTGTAGCAAAACCATCAAGTACAATGTCAGCATTAGTAGCCAAGTAGCTGTCTTTATAAACCATCCCAACCTCGTAATAGCATCGTGGGGCGTACCATTACAAGTAATGAACATTGTATAACACATGTACAACTACAACATGTACTAATAATTTAACTTCATATAAATAGAAAAATATATTAAATACAGTGACAATTACTCTGTTATACCTGCCAGATGTCAATACCAATAACTCCAAAGTCCTCATACTTGTATAAGTTAGAGTCTGCCTCGTACTCGGAATTAGGTACCTCGGGAAGGACCCATTCTCCTTTGTAAGCAGGATTATCAATCTGCTTGGGCTTCCACTCACCCTAAAAAAGGAGAGAGAGAGAGAGTAATTATCATTAATTATTAATGTGAATATTGTTTATTAAAATGGCTGTAACTTTAAAAATTGATGTCAGAATCAACTCAAACTTTCTACACAGCATAAGGGCATCAATATGTATCAGAAAATGTAATAAAAATTAGGGGTGATTTTTGAGCCAATTTTTGGAAAAAACCATGGGCTATAGTACAGGGATTTTTTCAGAATTTTGGCGTTTTCTTAAAATGGCCATAACTTGAAAAATTTAAGTCGGAATTAGCTCAAACTTTTTACACAGCATAAGTACATTAATATGTATCAGAAAATGTAATAAAAATTGGGAGTGATTTTTGAGCCATTTTTTGGAAAAAACCATGGGCTATAGTACAGGGATTTTTTCAGATTTTGGCCCATTTTTAAAAATGGCCATAATTTGAAAAATTTAAGTCGGAATTAGCTCAAACTTTTTACACAGCATAAGTACATTAATATGTATCAGAAAATGTAATAAAAATTGGGAGTAATTTTGAGCCATTTTTTGGAAAAAACCATGCCAGTGACTGTGACATTGATGTAGCAATCTCTGATGCTCAACTTCAATGTCACTAACATATTAATA
>NW_003553102.1:0-1908 GCF_000090795.2 Amphimedon queenslandica | reverse complement strand
CCAGTACAAGTGCTGGTCCTTCTTCCAATATTACTGTTTCTTTATTTTTTGACACAATTCAGTCGGTTGATCTGTGTATTGTCCAATGGTGGTATTATAGTTCTATCAGGAGCTCAAGCAGCTCCCAAACTCTTACTAGCCAAGAGAAAGTTCTCAAGAGGTACTCTGCATACAAATGTACAATAATTGTATACATGTCCATGTATGTACATGCATTCATACATGTACATGTACATTGTAATTACATGCAATATGAATAGGATTTTTTTCTGTAGAAATAGTAATACCAAGTGTTTATCATGCCTGTAGTCTGCTTATGTACAGTTGTACGTGTACATGTATTTACAATGTACATATCACCTCTGTTTTTTCTCAGTGCTTCTGTTCTCTCTCTCTCTCTCTCTCTCTCCTCTATAGCATGGTCTCAGTATTATTTCTTAAGAGGTCACAAGAGGAGAGTCCCCTCCTGTTGTATCCTGTGACTATATAGCACTGCTTATGATACCAATCACTTGTTATCTGGTGGTCCTGATTTCTCTGTTAGATTGTGGGACCTCTTCAAAGGAATATTGTTCCACACTATTGCAGTTCATGGTGGTGTGGTCAGTAGCATTGTAGCATGTCCTCCTCATATTAATGTAAGCTTTGCTCTCCCCCTCACTCTTTCTCTCTCCTTTTCTCTCTCACACCAAAGCATTCCATTGCTAATACATGTACATGTAATTGTAGTACATGTAATACCAACATGTAGTGCCTATTAAGTTTATAGTAATTAATATTCATGTACATGTAATTATTGTCACTGAAATACATGTGTATATACATTTTCATACATTGACTACTTACATGTGCATGTACATGTATAAGGTACTAATGTGCTGAAAAGTATTGTAAATGTTTTGTGGTTTTCATGTTGCCTTCATTTGCTTACTTTTTGCTTCAATAATGTCATTTACATTTTTTGACAGTTACACATGTACATGTAAATATCAAGTTATAAATGCAGTGTACATGTACATGTATATGCACAAATTACATTGTTTCCCTCCTCTCTCTCTCTTTCTCCCTCTAACCATCAGCTCACCTAGACTCCTAGTATCATGCCTTCATGCATGGAACCTTGACAACTCACTGGACAAGTTAGTATTAGATTGGTACTAATAATCAATGATTTGAAGAATGATATTATGAATAATGATAACGATGTATTGTTGTATTGTTGGCATTGTTACTGGGGCCATACATGTATCATCAGTCTTTCTTACTGTTGGAACTTAAGTATTGGCAGTAGTTGAATTGGCAATTTGCAATTGGTGGATTTTACATGCCGTAAACGTAAAAATTTTCGTGGTGTAAATTTTCGTATTTTTTGGAATTTTTTCATAAAAATTAATTTTCGTGCATTAAAAATTTCGTGGTAGGCGTTACCCAATCTTATTAATTTATTGACCACGTGGCGACATGGCCACACCTGCAGAGATGCCTACCTCATGTGTACCTTCACTATCTTTTCAGTTATCAGGGGTTACCATGTATATAAGGAGATCTGGGAAGCAGAGATGCTTAAGTGTGAAAGAGAGACGAGTAATATTCATGGTCAGTACGTGTGGCTGTCACGTGGCCTATTGAATTAACCACCACACCCTTGCATTAAAATTTCGTGGATCTGTGTGGCCCACGAAAAAAACGAAAATTTATCCACCACGAAAATTTTTACGTTTACGGTATGTACATGTATACATGTATTGGTGTCATTTGGTGATTTAGCAGCCAAATCCCATTGAGCATGCTCAGAATAAAACAAAATGACAGATTTTATATTGCTCGATGTTCACTGCAACCAATATTGATTCCCCATTAATGTACTATAGTATTTAAGCGGAATACTATTAATGAGGGTTGAGGTCT
>NW_003553101.1:0-1908 GCF_000090795.2 Amphimedon queenslandica | reverse complement strand
CTTTTCCTGATGCATATACATGTTCTTATGTTGTGTAGAAAGTTTGAGCTGATTCCAATCAAATTTGAATTTTTCACAAATTTTTAAAGTTGCTCAAAAATCGAGCTAACGACCCAAGGCTATAGCCTTGGGTCATTGGCCAAATTTCGCCAAAATTGAAAAGGAGAGAATTCTCCATTTTTATAACTTTTCCTAATGCATATACATGTTCTTATGTTGTGTAGAAAGTTTGAGTTAATTCCAATCAAATTTGGATTTTTTATAAATTTTTTAAGTTGCTCAAAAATTGAGCTAATGACCCAAGGCTATAGCCTTGGGTCATTGGCCAAATTTCGCCAAAATTGAAAAGGAGAAAATTCTCAATTTTTATAACTTTTCCTGATACATATACATGTTCTTATGTTGTGTAGAAAGTTTGAGCTGATTCCAATCAAATTTGAATTTTTCACAAATTTTTAAAGTTGCTCAAAAATCGAGCTAACGACCCAAGGCTATAGCCTTGGGTCATTGGCCAAATTTTGCCAAAATTGAAAAGGAGAGAATTCTCCATTTTTATAACTTTTCCTGATGCATATACATGTTCTTATGTTGTGTAGAAAGTTTGAGCTAATTCCGATCAAATTTGAATTTTTTAATAAATTTTTGAAGTTGCTTAAAAATCAGCCTGTACTATATTTAGCACACTAAGAGAGGAGTCTTCATTTATTGACACATGTACTGTATAATATTAAAATTGAATTACTGGTATTCTTCCTTTACTCCTGAACTGAGCAACACCTTGTACCATCTCATCACTGCAATTCAAAGGAACGGAAAACTGAATTAATAAAATAAAATAAATTTAATAACAATAAAGCCCAACCCACCGTTGATGTGTATGTATCACAAAGCTCATAATTTTTATTTAAATGACAAATCCTCCATGGAACTCCATCATTACCAACACCCTAACAACAACAAACAACAAACAACAAACAACAAACAACAAACAAGTAAACAATCAGTAAACAAAAGGTTACCATTCTCTTCAGTTCAGCCTCTGGATCGTACACCTCCCAACCGTCGTCAGGGTAATCACCACGGAAATGAAATGCATAAACATTCTAAAAGAAATCAATTAATTATAATTTTATTATTATTTATTTATTCTATTACCTTTCCATAAGAACATGGAAAAGCTACAATCTAATATACGAGAGAAAGGATGGGCATTAAATAGAGATAATAGTAGGGCATCATTATACCTGCAGCCGGTCATACATTCCTCTTCTACCGTGAGACTCTTGATTATGAGCAAAAGCAAACCTTAACGTCCTCATATCCTGAGGGAGGGAGGGAGGGAGAGAGGGAGGGGGAGAGAAGGAGAGAGAGAGAGAGAGAGAGAGAGAGAGAGAGAGAGAGAGAGAGAGAGAGAGAGAGAGAGAGAGAGAGAGAGAGAGAGAGAGAGAGAGAGAGAGAGAGAGAGAGAGAGAGAGAGAGAGAGAGAGAGAGAGAGTGTGTGTGTGTGTGTGTGTGCATATATAAACATATTATAAGGTTAAAAGCTAACAGTCATGTTATTCTTCCGAACCTTGCAGTGAACATCAAGTCCATATATGACATTATCTCCTTTCTGTCTTGATCTTCCGATCTTCTCAACATGGGTGATAACACCAAGGGGGACATTCAATACCACAGACTCTTCCTATTTGAAAATATATATAAATAAAAATATAAATAAATGAGTGATATTTACAGTGTTCTTAGGAGTGGGATCAGATTTGAAGTACATCTTGTAGCTGGAAATGTAGACTGTCCCTTCTATTGATCCAAGGAAATGATCCATATATGTGATCTTATGCTCTATAAAATAAACAAATTATACCACACATATATATACACACAGTAGCTATTAGACATGTTCATATT
>NW_003553100.1:0-1908 GCF_000090795.2 Amphimedon queenslandica | reverse complement strand
AGCAAGAGTATGCAGTACAGCAGTAGATGACTAGATGTAGATCTAAGATCTAGTTTGTGTACTGGCTAAACTCTAGGTCCTCCTCTACTGCAATAGATCAATATAAATGCATTATAATGTTTAACAAAAATAGAGTTATGATGTCATGGACATTATAACTATATTTAAAACATTTTGCATATGCATGAACTGGGAATTTCTGTAATTATATTTAATGTTCATTGTTCACCTGAACTCATTATTGCACAAATTATAATGCAGTGCTGTCACTTTTGACCTTCTTAGAATAGAAATGGCAGTTGTTTGCTACTACTATGGAGCTAAGCCTGATAAACCTGATCATAGAGACCATAGGAGAATGTATGAAGAACATCAGATTCCTTCCAGTTGGACTCATCCTAATGTTGACCTCAGTTGCTATGTAGATCATGTCTATGATCAAGGGAAGCTGGAGAGCTGTACTGCCAATGCTCTTTGTGCTGCCTATGGAATGGATTTGGTGAAGCAGTCTCAAACTACTAAAGGAGGGTTTTCTTACTTTAATCCTTCACGCCTTTTTCTCTATTATAACACTCGAGAACATGAAGGTACTCAATTCAAGAATATTGGAGCATCAATTCGTGATGCTGTCAAATCTATGAACTGCAGAGGTGTTTGCAGGGAGTCTGACTGGCCTTACACAGTAAGCAGGTTTAATCAGAAGCCACCTCAGTCATGTTATGCTGCTGCTGTTGGTAACAACTTGTGTGTGTATGAGAGACTATATCAAGACATTGACCAGTTCAGAGCTTGCTTAAAGGACAACTGCCCATTTGTTTTTGGATTTAAAGTCTATGATAGCTTTGATAATACTTCCAGGAATGGATATATGGAAATGCCAAGCATGTATGAGAGGTCTCATGGGAGACATGCTGTTCTTGCTGTTGGTTATGATGACTCCAAGAGGTGTATCAAGGTGCTCAATAGCTGGGGTCCAATGTGGGGAGATAATGGATATTTCTACATGCCATATGAATTTATTGAGGATCCTTCACTTTGCTTTGATTTTTGGAAGATATCGTTTGCCTGTGAAGAAGGGAAACCACTTCCCAAGGATATAGTCCCATGTACTGGTATGTCTGATTCTAGTGGCATCGTATCCCATCCCTTGCCATATATGGGTAGAGTCCCTGGCTATGATTCCAGTGGATATCTCTCATCATCTAGAGTTAGTAGTAAAGTTAGTGGACATGAATCATCACTTCGTTTGCCACCTATTCATAGTGGTGGAGTCTTTGGTCATGGTGGGTATCCAACACGATCCAGAGTTAATCGTCAAGTTAGACACTATGATTGGTTTGATCTCCTACTTTCCAGTCGTAGTGGTGGAGCCTATGGTTATCCTTCACAATCCAGAATTAATCGTATAGGTGGTAATTATGATTCGCATGGTCTCCGTCGTGGCTTTGGTACCTCTGATGATGATGATGAATACAGCCGTAAGAGATACAGCAGTAACAAGTATAGGGGGTGGTAATAAAACTCTACATTATTATGCCACAAATTTCAAAACTATTATATTTATGATTATTTATGTACTTCTTATGACACTTATAATAGTTATTTTTGTGTTGTACTCTAAGTCTGAAAATTACATATAAAATTTAAAATTGACCCAACCCAATTGCTCTTGAGAGAGATGGAAGATGACTCACCCTGCAACAGCAGCCAAGCTCAATTCTCAAATCAACAAAAAGCCATACTGCTCTACATATATGGAGGAGTTGGTGTAATATCTACCTTGTGCTGTGTCTTTGCTCTTATTGTGGCGGCTCGCTACAGGTTTTATCAGGACATAGTCCAGAGGCTTGTATTGTACCAACTCATAGCAGCACTGGCTGTCTCTCTTATCTGCGCATTTGACATAAT
>NW_003553099.1:0-1908 GCF_000090795.2 Amphimedon queenslandica | reverse complement strand
CCACATGTAGCAGGATAGCAGCTGATATCTAGACATAGCATCTGAAGGGATGGACCTTCTTCCTCTAGAAGGAAGCAAAAGCGACATTTGGAAGCATCTTGGCTTTCCAGCAAGAGATGGGAAGTTCCTACAGCCTGTATATACATGTACTACTTCCTTTTGACTTTCGTTATTAATAGTTATAACTATTTGTTAACAAGAAAGCTATATTATCGTGATAGTTTCACTATCGGGATAGTAGTAGTAACAACTATCGTGATAGTGATTTGACTACTATTATTCATTGTTTCCATAGGCATTATTTACCAGTTTGAGAACTTCACCTACTCAAAGATCATAGAGTCTAATTTTATATTATTATTATTATTACTATAATTTTTAATAATCAATAAGTGATTATATGATGTTTGTAAATAATAAAGAATCTGTTTTATCTACATATACAATCCTTTTGAAGTGGCTACAGTGTTTATATACTGTAAAACTTACAGTAAGATCAATAATCTTCATCAGTTCTATCATTTGATTGACAAAGACAGAGAGGGAAAGAGTAGAAATTGGTAGTGTACAAATTAATACTAAACAATTAAGCAATGAATGAATTGTGGTATTGAAATGAAAAAGGCACGTGACACCATCAGTATGATATTTCAGTGTAAATACTCTTGCATGACCACTCACAACAATTATATAATGTATTTACAATTTTATACATTCTTGCAATAATTCAGTGAAAACTAAAAAGGGCCATAATAATGCAAGCAACTCAAGGAATAATATCAGCAAATAAAGTTTTAACAAAAATAGATACATGCATTTAATAATTACTAGTCAGCAAACAAGGGGAGAAAGACATGCATTTTACAAATGGACAGCAGCAAACTCAGCAATTTTACTATCAAACTCTTGAGTAATTAGTAGCATTATTTCTTCTATTTAGGACATTATCTCTTTCTGTGGACCTTCCTTGAACAGGGGCTGGAGCACTGCAGCATCTTTTACAGCAGCAAATACACAATGTTGCAAGTATAACTAAAATTATAAATCCAACCAGACAACCAGACACTGCAATGCCAGCAATAGCTCCAACACTTAAACCATGAGCAACTAGAAAAACAAAACTAGCTACTTCTTTTTATTTTCAAACTTACAACAAGCATCTTGGATACCACCTGGATCAAATCTAATACCATGTGCTTATAAAATGAATAAAAATACATAAATGAGTGTTTCTTATAATAATGAACTTACCACAAGTTACATTGAGAGCAGTACGGCATGAGAAAGTACTGGAAGGACATTTACCTCCAGAACATTTAGACAAACAACTTGGCACATCTTTATCAGGATCATCGGTGCTGCAATCCACATTATTCAACCATGCTTTGCCGGTACTAGGTGTCATAATAATAATAAAAGTATTACAAAGCTATTATCAACTTACTAGCTCGTTGCATCAACATCAAAAGCATTGTAACCAAGTTGAGTGCATACAGTCCATCCAGTGTCATCCATAACATCATCAGCATCATTACAGACTGCAGCCCATTCATTGTTACAATATACCTGTACTATTCCTTGACCAGTGTAATCCCCATCTTGAAGCCTCACCATTCCAGGGTATGGATTATCCCATATTCTTGTACTATCTAAAATGCATTGCAATCATAATAGCCAAATTATTGGGTAAACTCCTTTATCAGTCATGCATGTGACTTTTGTATGCATTCTGTGGTTAGCATACAATTGTTGTAGATGTAGACCTGCATGAATCACCAGGGCTAGCCTTAAATAAACATGTAGGTATGTGAGGCTATATAGGGCTGGACAGTACACTTTCAATGTGATTGAATAGGGAGTGAGTATTCTGCTACTGTGCATATGCATGTAGTTAGCTCTACTTACAGC
>NW_003553098.1:0-1908 GCF_000090795.2 Amphimedon queenslandica | reverse complement strand
TCTCAAACCATGCAGTATACCATGCTATTACAATTTAATTGACATACATGTACACTAAACATGTATTATAATCATATTAAAAATCTTATATTTTCATTCTCACCTCAAGCGCTGACAATGAATTAAAGTTTTCAATATCTTCGGATATTTCTTTGATTTCATTAGATGATAGATCCAGTCTAGTCAGTTCCACCTGGTCCCACCATCTCTCATCAACATCAAATGAAGCAGTACTACCATCAGGAGGATCAATATTGAGTCTCCACAGTTTAGGAGGAATAACACTAATGCCCCTGTAATTATACACATTCACCCACTAACTTTCATACATCCACATGTTCATTAATGCGTCATAAAATAAAAATCAAAAAAATCATTTAGGTCATTTTTGGTGAATTAAAAAAACATGTTACAAGTCTCACACAGCCTCCTACCTGTTTGACAGGTTCAGTGAACCGGTTTTACGAGCTTCTTTCAATAAGGATTCTGGTACAGTCCCCTCCTTACCTACCCCATCACTTTGACTAGGAGAATTGAAGAACTTGGGGTTCTTACTCGACTGGAACCGAGCCCGAGACTGGAACTCATTTTATGAATTTTGGATAAATGGGTGTGGTGTTATGTTGCATAGTTTGGGCATAGATAATAGAGTAAATGAAAGGGATTGGAAACTTCCGTTGCGTGGGCGGATTATTTCATTAAGATTATTAGGTTGCCTAGCAACATAGGCAAGTTACCCTTCCCGGGCCTTTTCCTTCACTGTTCGGCGTCCTATTACAACTCATAACTCTAAAGTGACTTGTGTTCGTCCTCTGCAATGATAATTAAAGGCATTACAGATACTTCCCTTACAGTCTGTCTAATTTTTGAAGTAAAATAATATTGATAACTATGGGTAAAGTTTGATTTAGTGACCTGATACCTTCAATATTGCGGTTTTGTACCCTTTTTTAGAATACAAAAGAAGTAATACCAGAATTAACTATTACCAACTATTCTATACATTATTATGGAGGGCACGCAACATAAATGACTCCGATGACAGATTTGGTGACTGATTTATAATCAATTCAAAGTTTTTGCAAAGACCTTTGTTTTGTACCTTTTTCTTTACAGTTCAATGATTGGCACATTTAAATGTGATATGAAAGCAAAGCTTGATGTACACTTGAGGGCACGCACATACTTTAATGTATGTGACATAAACACAATTTGAGAAAAACCATTATGAAGTTGTACTATTCCATAATGTTTGATAATTTTCTTAATAAATCCTATTGTAAAATTGAAAAAATTCCTATAAATAGAGAAATTATCATGGTATGGGTAACTAGCATTTCCTGCCGCGAACGGAAGTTTCCAATCCCTTTCATTTACTCTAATATCTATGGTTTGGGTGGGGCTGGTATTTTGCAAGAATGGCATCTAAAAGTGAGGGCCATTATTCTCTTCTCTTTGTATCTCTTTCATTCATTCTTTGTCTCTCTCACTCTCTCACTTACTTTACTCCTCTGTATCCTGTCCTTATTCTAACTCATCACTATATTACTGTTACTCTGTTACTGGTACCTCTTGTTCTCTATAGACTATCAACCAGTGAAGAGAGAGGAACACTCCACCGTAAAGGTAGGAGACTACCTATATATGTGGGGTGGGTACGGGTATGGAGTAGACTATGATGTGATGGAGGTGTATCACTTACGAACTGGTGCTTGGGACCAGAAACCTACTACTGGTACCCCACCACCAGGTAACTTCGCCTACTCAACCGTTGCCATAGGAAAGGACATATATCATTTCGGTGGATCTGGTGGTGTTCGTGATTATCAAAACAGCTTACATTGTTTCAATGTGGATTCATTCAAGTGGAGGGAACTCTCTCCTTCTAGTTCTGATAGCAGTCCAGTG
>NW_003553097.1:0-1908 GCF_000090795.2 Amphimedon queenslandica | reverse complement strand
AAAAAAATTTAATTATTATTTTAAAATTTTTTTAATTTTATTATTATTTATTTATTTTATTTAAAAAATTTTTAACTATTATTTTTTTAAATTTTATTTTACTAATTTATATATTTTTAATTTTAATTTTATTTTTTAAAATGTTTTATTTTTTAATTTTAATTTTTATTATAATTAAAAAATTTTTTTAATTTTTCATAAAAATAATTTTTTAAATTTTTATTATTTAATTCTTTTTTAATTTTTGTTTAAATTTTTTTAATTTTTTATAATAATTATTATTTTTGTTATTTTTAATTTTTATTATTCTATTTTTAATTTTTTAATTTTCAATTTTTGAATTAATTTTTATTAATTTTTTATTTTATTTTTATTTATTTATTTATTTTTCAATTATTTTCTTACATTTTATTTTAATTTTTTGCTATAATGTTTTCTTAATTTTTTTATTTTGTAAATTAAATTTTATTTTATTATTTTTAATTTTTTATTACAATAATAATTTTTTAACTTTATTATTTATTTTTTAAATTAATCTTAATTTTTTATTATATTTTTTATTCTTTATTTTTTTAATTTTATTGTTTTATTTTTTTATTTTTAAAGTTGCTTTATGGCTGTCAGCTCATGCATGCATTTAACATGCTTTGTGGGTATGAGTTTTTAAAATTATTTGATACCTATTTTTACAGGTTGTGTTCTCCAAAACCACTAGCAACAATAGTTGCTGGCTTTAACAAGCACAAATATAAATCAAGAAAGACACACAATGTCCAATGAGTAAAGATTGTTCTCAATAATGCAGTTGATATTTTTAAATATTTTTCATTTTTCTAATATAAATCGATTCCTTTATTCCCAATGGGTGAGCTCAGGATTCGCCACAGGTTCAGCAGCTTCTTGTCAGCAAATTATAAATTTACTCAGAAATCTGATCAATGACCCTAGACCGTCATTAAATTATAAATTTACTCAGAAATCTGATCAATGACCCTAGACCAGCATACTACAATACATGCTGGTCCATGTTTTAGCATGTTTTAGCACTAGCCATCAAATTTTACAGCTTTCACCAAAAAATAACTATTGCTAATAATCATTCTGATGATCTCCTTATGCCACGTGAAATTAAAAATTATGCAACATTGAAGTATACAAACCTGATATATAATAATCTAAGTATAATAATATGAATAATGAAAACAACATGAATTATATGGTCTAGGGACATGCACACACTGAGACAAACATCAACTGATTTTGCACGAGTAATCTCTTGGTAGGTTCTGTTGGATGGTCTGGAGCAGAGCACGCGAGAGGTAACTCATTGTACCGTATACTCCACTGGGGGCAGAGTCATAAAAGTGACTGCAGATAGCCCAGTAGGCTTCACAGGAACCTCTGATTTGTCCACAACACTGACTGGCCAATCCATTGCACTCTTTCTATAATAAGATAATCACACGGAATAAGTCTTAAAATTGCATTTTTTGGAAATTGATGTAAAATGTGGCCAAGGTCCCTGCATCATAGTACACGGTATTTTGTCAAAAATGGCTATGAGAAAATTTCTATTACATTTTCCAATGCATGTAAGTATCAACATGAGTGGAAAATTTGAGCTGATTCCAATTGAAATTGGATTTTTTAGAAACTTTAAAAGTTGCCATAAAATATACTAAACCTTACCTGATCAACAACAAAAAGAAAGTTAGCAGTTCTAATAACATCGTCTACATTCACAATTTGTGGGAGTGGTCTCTCGGGATTAATGAGAGCAGTGAGCATAAGAACCTCAACCACTAACTGACGATACTCTGGATCAGGTAAGGAATTAAGAACTGATTCTACTTTAAGGGCAAATTTCAATTCACCCGCTGTCATCTACAATTATAATAAATACATACC
>NW_003553096.1:0-1908 GCF_000090795.2 Amphimedon queenslandica | reverse complement strand
TGTGAATGCTATTTCATGTCTTGTGTAATTGAGTTTATATGGTGTGTATTCAATCAAGGAACAACTACCATTGATGTATACATGTTCCACTGATACATCATCAATTTCTAATATTATTACTTCATTTAAAGGAATGAACGTACCATTATCTAAACTGAAATTGAATACAAAAACAGCAATATTATACTTCAATAGTTGACCTGGAAATATTTGCTGCTCAAATTCATCATGATTCTGTGTTTCATAGATGTCTGTATCAATTGGTATTGTTCCATTGTTGTCAGGATCACAAAAAAAGGCCATAACTGGATGACTCGAGCTAATATTAGGATTTGTCAAATTAAAATAACTGAATGAAGCGATGAACCCATATATATCATTTCCAGCTACTCCAGCAGTATTATCCTTTAATGTAAGAGGAATGGAGCTGGAGTTTTGCTTAAATTGAAATTTACTGTTCTCATCAATATAAATTCCTCCTCCTATATAAGTTGCATGATTATCAATAAACTCCAAGTTAGCTGATGGTGATAGGGCTACAATAGATGAATCATTTACTGCCATTCCTCCTCCAACTTCTCCAGTATTATTCTTAAATACTAATCTATTTTCTACAGTTACTGCAGAGGCTATAATCACCAGTCCTGTTGATAGACTATTTGTAACAGTAATGTTATCAAGAAGAATAGAAAGACACCTTATTATCTCATTTCTCCCGTTTCCAACAAGTTCGATATCTATAACACTGATATGAGTTGATGATGTTAATAAACCTCCATCAATGAATAAACCGTAAGAATTGTCACTTATTGAACATGATTTTACAATAATAGCAACATGATGGTTACTAGATTGAAAATAATCTTCATCTGTAGTAAAAAGTAATCCTCTCAAATTGTTGTGAAATCGGCAGTCTTCAATTTCAATAACTGATAGTGATTCAACACCTTTAACATTACAATCTTTTGATTTCAGGCTTTCAGAAAAGTGAGACTCAAACCCATTGTATGTATTAGATACTGATGAATTGGCAGCATACAGAGAAAAAAGAGATTCTGTGAAACGATAATAAACACCTCCTGAATTGATGATATTCAAATTATCAATAATAACTGATATATTATATGAAGTACCATGATTCATTTCTAATTCTAATGAAAACAAGCCATAATCATTAGTCGTATTAACATTAGTCAGTGTTAGTGAGTAATGGTGTAATTCATTGTAGCACACTGGAGGTGGATCATAGTAAATTTTTATATGTGCATTAACAAAAGCTGAAGAAGCTATCTTGCTATCAAAAACATTGTGGAAGAGTGTAGAAAGGATCATAATTTCAAAAATAGAACCAGTAATTGTGATATTATTGGAATATTCAAAAACTATGCTGCATTGTTGAAACGATAAGTTACAGAAACTGACATGACTGCTGGTAGTGATTCTTATACTATACCAAAAGATTGCATATATATTAAATGGGTGGCAGCGAATGGAAGACTGGTCCAGTCCATGTAGAGTTATATTCTGTACTGAGTCTATTGTTAAAAAGTCAATGACACTAGTTGGCCTCGCCTACGCGAGGTATAGGTAGTTGTTGTGTGTGTCTGTCATTACCCGAGCCACGCGTAGGCGTGAAGCGAGGGTAAAGCAGTCGTTTTGTCTGTGTGTGTGTGTGTGTGTTCGCTTGATCTCCACTTTTGAGCTGACACTGCTTTCTTGTCTAGTCCTCAAGAGTCTTATGATCAACACTGGCTCTAGAAAAAGTTATTCTCCGTCTTGAGAATGCTATATTTTTCTTTTCCATGGATAAAGAAGCTGGCAAAGTTGCCAAACGTAGGTCGGTTCCCCGACAACTCTTTCATAGTGAGAGCAAAAGAGCAACTGGGCAGATAAAACAATAAAGCAAAG
>NW_003553095.1:0-1908 GCF_000090795.2 Amphimedon queenslandica | reverse complement strand
TCTTTTCTCCTCCTCACGCTCATTACGAAGAAGTCGACGAGCTTCACGAGCATCTTCTTGTGAATTACTCATGCTTTAAGCTTCAGCTTCTCTTGTTTTTTTTTTAATACTCTTGTCTCTTGAACTCCTCTCGTCCAGTGATTACTGAAGTTGCTCTTTGTTTTTGCACGTGGTACCGTAATTATCAAAATTATCATTTTAAAATGTGTGATTATTATTTTTTTTATAGACGCATAAATAGAGGTGACGTACGTGTACAAACAAACAAACAGACATACTCAACTCGACTATGTGGGGCTCGCTTTTGCTCGCCCCAATAATATTGTAAAAATTAATGACTAGGAGAGCATTCTAATTATATTTTCTGATACATATACTACATGTTCTTATGTTGCCTGAAAAGTTTGAGTTCATTCAAATCATTTATGACTTTTTGAAGTTGCTCAAAAATTTTGCCCAAAATTACAAGGAGAGAGTTCTCCATTTTTATATTTTTTTCTGATGCATATACATGTTTTTATATTGTGCAGAAATTTTGAGCTGATTCAGATCAAGATTGAATTTTTTATGAATTTTTAAAGTTGCTCCAAAATCAGACCAAAAACCCTGTACTATAGTACAGGGTCATCGGCCAAATTTTGCCCAAAATGACTAGAAGAGAAATCTCCATTTTTATATTGTTTTCTGATGCATATACATGTTCTCATATTGTGTAGAAATTTTGAGCTGATTTGGATCAAGATTGGATTTTTTATAAATTTTAAAAGTTGCTAAAATCTGCAAAAATGAATCAAAAATCCCTCACTATTGACAAAACTTCATACAAAATCAGTTTTGCTCAAACTTTCTTAAGAACATAATCATAATGCTAGTACATACTTGCTCCACTCAGGAAAGGTTTTAGATTCACACGGCTCTAGAGTATCAGGAGTTAATGCCCCACCCCTTGGCCCCTCCTTCGGGTGATTAAAAGGATGCAACCAATCATAGGACGGAACAACAGTGTCTTCAACTTCCTCCTTCCCCTCCTCTTTCTTCAAGGCCTCTCCTTTAAAATAAAACAAATCATGTATTTTACTTATTATACATATCTTAATGTTCTTGATGTATTGGGAGGTTTTTTGTGTGTTTTTCTATTAATAGTTTATGGCGTTATTAATTCATGTATCACTTCAATTATTTTTGGCCCCTTTAAAAATCCCTTGTAAACTCACTAAAATTAGTGAAAAAATAAAAATCAAAAGTCCATGGACTGCATGTATACATGTATAACTATACTGATAATACCATTAGCAATTCCGCCTCCACTTGTTGACGACTCTTCATGTTGTTGTTGTTGTTGTTGTTGTTGTTGTTGTTGTTTATTTCTTTGTATACAAACAGTGGTTGGGCTGATACCAACACCGTCAGGATAATATTCAACTAGTAACGAGGCCAGTGGCTCACAATATCTCAGCAACGGACTGTAACTGATCGAATGGACCCACAACGGATCCATAGCCATCAGAGCAATCTAATTAATTTTATAATGGCCACAGTACCAATAAAGATAAAATAAACTCACTGGGTCTTCGTCAAGACTACAGTCACTACACTTGACTACGTCGAGTTTAACATGATGGAGTTCGATGTGGGCGGGGAGTTTACGCCAGTGACCACACCCCTCGTTAGTGCACTGGACCCATATAGGAAGCCACATGTCTGCCATGAACTGGCTGGCTCTCGGGGGAAGGGTATCTCCTGCTTCTCTCTCCCAAATTGAGGACCATTGCTCGTATAACTTATGACCAGGCTTGTGACTACACGAATAACAGAGTTTTAATTTACCGTATTTATTATTATCATTATTAATTTAATGCTATTACCGTAATTCATTTGTAAATTAATCTATTAATTGATTGTACCTCC
>NW_003553094.1:0-1908 GCF_000090795.2 Amphimedon queenslandica | reverse complement strand
CAAAGAAACCAGCAGCACCATGAACCCCTTTAAAGTAATCCTGCTTCATATCATAAGAGAATTTGGTGTTGTTAAAACCAAGTGTTTCATTCTTAGGAGCAATGCTCAGTGTTTTAAAGGAAGTGGCAGCTAATTGAGTGAAGCAGAGTATATATATTGATGCTATAGAGTGAGTAAAAGATGGTTCAATGCCAGTCATACTCCAGAAACGAGCCATGCAACGATGAAATGGTCTAGTAATAAATACTACACACTTGTAACCTTTATCATACAATGTTATCCAAACATAGAGTAAGAGGAGGAGGAGCAATGGATAGAATGCTATCACATACCAAAAGGAAACTACTCCTAATGGTGGTGTATTAGGTGATATACACATGGAATAGTTATAAACAAATGGAGTGAAATCTAAACTAAATATATTGCATGGTATTACAGTCAGTGCTAGTGTTGGATTATAATAATAATAATAGTAATAATTAACAAGGACACTTATTGATGTTATTTGTGAATAGAATACCACTCCATTAATAGATCCATTGGTTAGTTGTATATTAAATATTATTATTAATAATACCATGATTGTGATAGGTAATATTTCTATTACAATAAATATCAGTAAACCATAGTCATCACATTCAGTACAAATGTTAATATCTGGGTTCAATGGCACTCCCTTAGATGTGCAGTTTGAAAAAGGTTGTCTTGTAACATTGTCATAACAATATCCATTATTCTTGCAACTATTACCATCACTTAAACAAGGCATATGATATTCAATATCACATGTTGGCCATAGGGCATTACATCTTCCATTGACAAAGTTGTAACCAGAGGAGCATTCAGTTGTCACATTCACAGTTCTACTAGTGTTAATATCAAATAAATATAATGTTTCAATATAAATCAATGCTTCAATAGGACCAGCACCAATATAATCATTGAAACATTTGTCCACTTTATAGCATCTATCAGAAGGGGAACAGTTTGGTTTTAAAATGTTACAGCACTCAGGATCAGTTGAGGAATTAATACTGATACAAACCTTGAGGCCATATGTCCAACCTAATTGCTTTTTATTACCAATATCATTGATATAAACATCAAATGAAAGATAGTTACAAATACAGTTGTACCGGTAATAATCATAGCAATATAAAGAGGTATCAATGTCGTCTAATTCTAATTCATAATTTGGAACAGCCTCGTCCCCCAGTACTGGTTCATTGTGTGTAGTAATATCAAAGGATGGTTCAGTACATGTAACAGGAACATTGTTACAATTATAAAGACTAACACATTCAAATACAATATACCTCAACCAGTTATATGAAGAAGACGAAACATGTAGGCATGTGATACTAACCTCTTCATATCTACTACCATCCCTCATACCAGTAATACTCACATTATTCCTCAGTAGCTGTTGCTCTAGTAGACTAGTAGTGTCTAGTGTATATGTACCAGGAGACAGGTTGATAAGGATACCTGATGAACAGTTGTATTGTAGAGTAGCAGTTCCTTGTATAGCTAGATCAACAGTAGCACAAGGTGTTTGAACTCCTCCAGTCCAACAAGAGGTATTGTTGATACCATCAGATGAACTGACATAGATTCTACACTCCAAACCAGCAGCAGAATATACTAGAACAAGAGAAAGGAGAGAGACAAGAACCACTCCAGGAACCATCACTGGATTCATTGTAATGAAGAATAAAAGGGTCACCCAGTGCCAAACTAGTACTGTAACCACATCATGTGACAGTTTAGAACCACCCCAAACCGGTTTAAAGCAGCTGTATTATGTATTGTGACAGTAATAATGACACAATTAAGCTGGTTTCTGAATTAATTATATAGGCGGTAGCTATGTACATGTAGGCCGGATTGAGGTTGGTTTTTCAAGAT
>NW_003553093.1:0-1908 GCF_000090795.2 Amphimedon queenslandica | reverse complement strand
TGTAAATGGGCAGCAATGGATATACATCACCAGGTATGGCCTGGTAATGCTTCAACTGTGAGTTTTCTTCTTTTAGAGTCTCTACTTGTTTTGTCATCTCCAGTTCCCTTTTCTGATTCTCAATTCTTAGCTTTGTACTTTCTTCTTTTATTTTCGAATTTTCTTTTTTTATTTGTTTCTTTTCTTTCTTCAATTGTCCACAAGCTACAGCTAATAGTGTCACATGTTTAGTATCAGCAGTGTGTACATGTACATCTTTACGTAATGGCTTATCATTACAACCAGCCCACCTAAATACACAATCTACTGGCTCTAATGGACACTGGTGACTAATGTGAGCAGAAAGAACATGACGTGGCATAGTATTCAACGTACAGTTATTGGGACAGTGAATCGGGTAATCTGCACAATCATTATAATGGCCCATTGTTATAGAGAGGTATGTGCCATCCTTCCAACAGTACTGGCATCTGAACAGTCGGTGAGAACACTCATCATGTTCATGATAATCAAGATATCTACGTTCATTTCTCACTTGACATTCCTCATATCGACACTTTGCTTCTTCATATTGACATTCTCCATCTCTCTTCCCTTTATTAAGATGAGTAGATATGTCTCTTAAATCTCCTCTCCATTGACATCTCTGATTACTGCAGTAGACCTCCAATCCATTGATGATACGTGAACAGTCAGCTTCCATTACTAGCTTTTACTCTCTTAATATAAGAGCTACAGAAATTATGTTCACAGCAGCTCACCCAGATGAGCATCTGTCAATATATTAAGACAACTGAGCTATTGTGGAATCATGTGATCCTATACCACATTACCACTTCCTGTGATTGTTATAGGGCCTAGATATTATTAGCATTGAAGGAGCATGCCAGCATACATGTGCATGTACATGTATATCACATCTTTCTTATTTAAAGTCTCAATTGTGTATAATAAATATTTCCCCTTGCATATTTACTTCCTTTTCTGTTATAATTTGTGCACAAGCTACAGCTAATAGTGTTGTCATGTGTTTAGTATCAGCAGTGTGTACATGTACATCTTTACGTAATGGCTTATCATTACAATCAACCCCAATCTATTTACTGCAGTGAGAACTCTCTATTCACATGAGCAGACTACATATTAGTATGCATACATTCATCAGCCTTGCCAATTGCCAGTGATTATCATTGGCAAGGACTACATTTACATGTACGTAGTGTTAGCTTCTGTCTATTACCACAACCCTCTTTTTGAGGATTTGTGGTCCTAGAATGACTTTCTCTACTCTCTTATAACTTTGCCACAGGCCACGCTAAAAAGGTTTATTGATAGTATTGAAGATAAAGATAAAATCAACAAGAATGAAATCAAGTCAGAAACATTAAAACTAATCCTTAAAATTAAATTTGTAAAATTTGCATCAAGAGCATTTGAAAAAAAGTTAAATTATAAAAATTAATTTACAATTAGTTTAACAACAGTGAAATCAAAGAGCAAGTCAGGAATTAATGGTTTAATAATAGGTAACACACTATATTAGTAACTTGACTTACATGTAAGTTACTGAACAAATTTTAAAATCAGCAGCTGTACAATCATCAAAAATACCTAATCTTACCTTAATTACTCCTTCTGGTACTGGAGTATCATCATCATCATCATCATCATACCACTCTATGCTATTAAGAATATTGTGAGGTAATTGTTTGTAAGTAGCTTCAGTGTCTTTTATCAATGGTTTGATATGATTTACTTCATATGAGTCTTGGTCGTTGTCGTCATCATCATAAAATTGCCAGTGTGTTGTTTCATATTTTGCAAATATTTTATTAAATTTTGGTTTAAATTTATCAAATTTCCCATTATGAAATGCCAGTAATATGAAGAAAGACGAGTCAGCTACTA
>NW_003553092.1:0-1908 GCF_000090795.2 Amphimedon queenslandica | reverse complement strand
TCACAGATTGACATCTCCTTTTAGCCTTGTCGCCAAGTATGTGGTAACTTCGGGACTTAGTGACAATAATAGCACGCGTGTGCTCTTGATAACAAGATACTTTAAAAAGAAGTAACTAAGAACTAATCAACTAAACAACTAACTAAGTATTGTGTATGCAGTACAGAACTTAAAAACATTTAAAAGGTTCTATATTTAGGTACATTACATAATCACTATTAATAACATAACCTAACCATTTATAATAACATTAACACTAATAATAATTACAATATTAATAATAACTACCTAATAAGATTAGTTTGCTAGTCATCTTTACTTATGAAGAGCCTCCCAACCCTGATATTGTGAGAAGGAGACAATGGGATTATGTTTATTACCCTGGTAATGAACAATATCAAAGACGGTGGTGTGAGATTTTAAATCTCAAATTTGTCACAGCTGCTAGAATCTTACCTGGTAGTCCAACAACACCATTGTCAGGTGAAAGAGTTCCTAATAGTACCCTTGATGTCCCTGGTTATGGGAACTATTTATTTTATGCCCTTTCATATCTCATTACTGGGTCAATTTCTCAGCATTACGAATTACATAAAGCAATTGTTAGTAATATGCCAAACTTTGAAGAATTGTTTAATAGTACATTAAGTGCAACCAGATATTCAAGCATATATGATTACATAAATAAGTCCAAAATATAGAAATTGTGTGTGGGCCACTGACACAGATTATTACATTATCTGCAATATTAGGTACAACCATATATTCATATTCACTAACTCCTACTTTTGTTGGCTGGGCTAGATATGGAACCCAAACTTTATATGGCATTCCTTGTGATACTAATACACCAGCTTTGTATTTGAAGCATGTTGGTACTAATCATTTCCAAGCAGTTAAGTCTATTAATATTTCTTAAGCATTGATTGTTGATGGAAAGTGGATATGGTGTATGCGAGGTCCATCATCTTAAGAACATTGGTTGTTTAGTGTGACTTATACTTCACTGCATGTGCAATGTGAATGATGTGTGAGTGTGAAAACCATTGGTGCATATCCACCCAGTATTGCTCAGTATCAAGGGATCAAACTGCATTCAGGATGTGATATTAATCAATGTATAACATCAATATTGATTACTTGTTGCTATAATGGACAGGGAGAGGGTGCGAAAGAGGTTTGGTGTTCATTAGAGTTTTGGGTTGATTCAAATTTGTGTGACTATCATTTATGTAGGACAGAGGGTTAGGAAGAGAGGAAGCTGTCATTATCAAATCTGGATCTTGTTTGTGGCATGTACTACATGTTTGTTACAAATAACAGGTGCTTATGGATATGGGCTCGGCTGAAAAATTTTGAAGTCCTGACAGGAAAAATTTTTGAGTAACATCAAAATTTGTTATTATACATGTAGTATTATTCAAGCAGTGATTCTGTACATATAATAAATAATGATCATCATGCATGTTAATGCTGCCATCAATGCTGTGCGCATTACATATATGTAAATGCTTGCCAGCTGATGTTGCGCATAATGCTGCCATCAATGCTGAGCGCATTATTAAGTTAATGCTTGCCGGCTAATGTTGCGCATTTGAATGATGCTGCCATCAATGCTGTGCACAAATAAAATGCTTGCCAGCTGATTTTGCGCATCTTTTATTGATGATTGTTGTAACATGTGCATGTTCTCATTAACCAAAAAAATATTGTTTGCACATTTGAAATACTTCATGTACACAATGTTATTTTATATATTAAGCAGGTCATGACAATATTTTAACTGAGGATAGCATTAGTAAGCTATATTATGTCTAAAATACATGCATGCACATACATGTATGATCCAATCAGAAATATTGTAGATGCTACCATTATCATTATTAGTTATTATGTCACATTCATACT
>NW_003553091.1:0-1908 GCF_000090795.2 Amphimedon queenslandica | reverse complement strand
AGTAGGAAAAGGATCAGTAATCTTCCAGTCTATTATCCTACATATAAATAACGATTTCTCGTATTTTTTGTGATTGCTTGCGTAATCTTCAGGAAGACAGCTCAAAGGTACGACGATCCTTGGCTGTCGACTGTCCCGAGGAGAGAATAAGGCAAGACCGAGAGACTGAGGGGGAGGAGTTTCAAAATTAATTATTATTATCGGCAACACCACGCAATAAATTAATAATTACTTTATTAAAAACTTTAAAATGACCAGCAGCAGCACGTCGGCCACTCGCTTCAATTATATACACGACCTAAAATAATAATAATAATAATAATAATAATAATAATAATAATAAAATCTCTTACTTTAGCTGTTCTTGTATAGACTCTTAATGATTTCCCATTGTCTACTAAAATAGGTTCGGCTACAGTGGTTTTGACCACACCCATTGACTTGCTGCTCCCATAAAGGGCATCAATTAGAGTAGGTTGGTCAGTTTCATCGTCAGCAGTAGCTACTGGTGAGATCTCATCCGAGTTACTCTAATTATAAGATTTCTGACGTAATATTAAAATTTTTTTTCTTTAAACCTCTGAACTCAAATCTTTAATAATATTTGATGCCTTCATTGTCTCGTCAGCTCCATTGTGAAGCTAAAAATAAATTAATAAATAAAAATAATAATATTTATCTATTATTATTAATATACCCATTCATTAGTTGGTAATATAGAGAAAGCAACTTCATCTCCATCCATTGCCCTGTTCCTAGGCCACGCCCCCAGGACAATATAATCAGGACCGCCCATCTACGAATAAATTAAGACATTAATTAGCATAAAGCGGGCATTAAATAGAATCCTAACCGGATCGCTGATATAAGCCTTGCTATAGTCATTGGCACTGACTCTAAATATTCCCTATAAATATTAATGAGCTCCGCCCACCCAATTAATTACAATACTTGTAGCAATGTTCCTTTCTTGAGGCCGGCCGATACCTCGCTCTTGGGCCAGTAGTCTTCAAATGGCTATTGAGAGGTGTCATGTGAGGATCAGTTGATCAGAATTAGCCTACCGGCTCTTGTGCTTTCTTAAATACATCATTTTGGGGAGTTTTGCTAGCTCCCTTAGCTTTTCCTTTTGCTTCACTGCCTGCAAAATGTAAAATATGGAATAATACATAAAATAATACTTAAGAATTTACGCGTTTTCTTTGGAGTAGTAGCTGCCGCCATATTGTGAGTTTACAAGATTACAAGTGAAAGCGCCCGGAGTATTACTGTAAATGACACGGAGTAGTTTTCGGAGTAGTATCATCCTGTCTCGTGGTTCCACCGTATATTCTGGTAGCTGAGGATGTGATAGAATAAATTTATGTTGTATTTTGATAGTATTTTACCTTCTTGGAAGAGGATGGTGAAGAAACTAGAGGATGAGACCTCTATCACGAGTGACCACGAGTTCAATTGATGGAACTTACCCGCGTACAGTTAGAGCGCATGCGCAGATCGACTCCGTATACTTCTAGTGTAACGGAAAATTCCGAGTTTAATTATTATTAATGAATAAATAATTAATGAATTTGTTTATTTATTCGTTTCTATGGCAACACAACATGGCGGACAAGAGCTCCCTCTCGTTAGATCACACAAATCCTCTTCTTCCTCGTCTTCAGGGAGCACCAGGGAAAGGAGGGTCGTCCTACGTAGCAAGAAAAAGTCAACCAGCCAAGAATCATTCTCCTCACGCCGCTCGGTAGAGCACAGAGGCCACATGGTTACATC
The DNA here is from genome assembly GCF_000090795.2 of Amphimedon queenslandica. Taxonomy (NCBI): domain Eukaryota; kingdom Metazoa; phylum Porifera; class Demospongiae; order Haplosclerida; family Niphatidae; genus Amphimedon; species Amphimedon queenslandica. The sequence goes on along the minus strand of NW_003553091.1, from coordinate 135 downwards.
TACTCCTCTGCAACCAATCAGAAAACACCAAGAGAGGGGAAGAGAGGTAGTTTTTAATAGTAGAAACGATACCAGTAGCTGTAGCAGTGACGATAACGTGTATTCTCCCAATACAACACATTTCCTGCCTCCTAT
>NW_003553090.1:0-1909 GCF_000090795.2 Amphimedon queenslandica | reverse complement strand
AAATTATTATTTTTAGCATAATTTCAAACAATAATATAAAATCTTACTTGATGATAGATTATACATTGAGTGCTCATTAGTACACCAGTTTCCACTAAAAAACTTAATATATTTATAATGAGGTAGTCGTACAGCTGGTTTAGATCCAAATCCTCCTATTATTAGTAAATGGTGTACTCCATCATGTTCAAATGATATCATTCCACCAGCAGATCTCCTCATAACTGGTCTAGTTGCATCAGTTGGTTCTAATTCTCTCCATTGAAGACTAACCGTATCCAGTTGTGTAATACTGTTGTGAAAGCAGTCGTCATGGCCACACCATCCCCCAAAATGATACAATTGATCATTTATTGCAGTACAGCAGTACGATCTCACTCCTAATGGAGGAGTACCAGTAGTACCTCTAGTGATCCATTGACCAGTTGAAGGAGTAAAGTGCTGTACATTACTAGTGATCCTTCTCTTCTCTTCACTATCATGTACTTTAGGTAAACCATCCTGAGCACCAGCCCACACATACAGTGAATCACCTATCGATACAGTGTGGTGAAGGACTCTTCCCTTCAGTTGATCTATATAATGAATGATTGGCAGTACATGCCGCGGATACTGGAATAGTAACATTAGGACTTACTTGTATCAGGGATACTATTAGTCTGGGCCCCAGCCCCGACTAGGATACTATCTTTATCTCGATCTTTATTTTTAGAACCAAACATGCCAAACAACCAAGCCATTTCTGTGGCCACCCCACCTACCGTACCTCCAGCTGATCTGATGAATGATCTGATCTGCATCTGATCTGGCTCAGGCCCTAACTGGATCACGTGATATAGAAAATTGGATGGAGCTCATTATTTTTGCAAAGCTCAAAGTGCAAAATGTGAATTTCTTCAATCAGTAAACTAATTGTCTACAGTGTTTAGATTTTAATACTTTAAGTACATGAAAACAAGACAAATAATAATAATGATAATAGTAACTTCCCAGTGACACAAATGAAGGATTAAAAATTTCAGGAGGATAGGTCAGATAATGGTAGCACTGGAGGTCTGAGTCGAACATGCCAAAACAGCTTTTACAAACAAACAAACACACACAAAATTTAGACAGAATACACTAGTTATTATTTAAGAGAAGTTTGTAGTAGACTAGAAGGGCTTAGCAGAGGCGTATTTAGGGGGGGCTGAGGGGGCTTGAGCACCCCCCTCAGGGCTGGGCTCAGAAAAAATTACTGAAGTCCTGGACTCTTGCATCACTACCAAGCCTCTTAACAAAGTTATCTAGCCCCCTTATTATGATTTCAGCAATTTCCAGTGCTTTAAGGAGCAATCAGAAGTACCAGTAACATAGTAGCACCCCCTTCCCCGGTTCCTAGATACGCCCCTGCTTAACATGCATAAATTACATGGACAGAGTGAGTGAAAGGTGCATGCGTGATTAGGGTTAAAAACAGATTCAAATTTGGACCAGAAGTGATTTTTTATGATTACTAGAACTGCAATATTTATGCTTGTGGGAAGGAATCTCTCCCTGCATGTCCTTCAACGTTCCTCTCTCTCTCTCTCATCATTACCAAAAACGAAGAGAGACAGAACTAAATAAAATTAAAAGAATAATTGGGGCAATCCTGAGCAACCGAGTTTCCCACACACTGCACAAAGCATGCTAAGTGAGCTAAAAAGCATAAAACAAAGCAGTGAATGTACATTATGGCATTTGGAGCAACTTTAAAAATTCATAAAAAATCCAATTTTAATTGGAATCATCTCAAACTTTCAATACACAACATAAGAACATATTTACAGTGTATCTGAAACTTAACAAGATTTTCATCCTTGCATGTGTGCAATGAGCAGCAATTAAGCCAAGCAGTTTGAGCAGTATTTTGCATAATCAGCTCAAG
>NW_003553089.1:0-1909 GCF_000090795.2 Amphimedon queenslandica | reverse complement strand
GCTCGAGGCATGGGCTGTTGGTAATTCGTCATCCTGTTAGTTGGTGGTGGATAATAAGTTCCAGAGGATGTCATTGGGTTAACAGGGGTAGGTGGTCTAACGTAATGAGGTACTCGCGGCAATATTTGAGGAGAGGGTGTGCTAGTGGGAGGATGAGATGCTTTCGAGACGACTGGCGAGAGTTTCTTCTTGTAGAGACTTTGAGGGGGAGGGCCGGAGAGAACCGACTGGACCTGTTCCCTGACGCCTGTCTTCAGCTCATCAAGACGGGACATCATCACGTCCGTTTCGTTTGACATCTCTTGTAGCCTTTCGTTGATCTTCTCAACTGCCTCACAACAAGACTGGAGAAAGAGAGAGAAAGGGAGAGAGTTATAAATGTACACAAAACATGTACACATGTACATGTACATGTGTACATGTACATGGAGTCACGTACAGTACATGTGTACATGTATATAAGTCACGTACAGTACATGTGTGACAGGAGAGGATAGATTTGAATTTAGGGAGAAACAAGTAGCAGCTGGGGCATCGGTAGAGCTTGGAGACAAAGGAAGGTTATCACAATGATCTTCCTTAAGTGGAAGACAATTGAAACATTGTCTTCCAGCCTTTGCACAGGAGCAAGAAACACAGTGACCCCTTTTATTGCAACCACAGCAGTGAGGTATATAAGTCACGTACAGTACATGTGTACATGTACATGTACACATGTACATGTACATGTATGACTACATGTACATGTCAAAGTTCTAAAACTGCCCAATTTTGAGCAACTTTAAAAATTCATAAAAAATCAAAATTTGATTGGAATGAGCTCAAATTTGATACATAGCATAAAAACATGTATATGTATCAGAAAAAATTATTAAAATGGAGAATTCTCTCCTTTACAATTTTGGCAAAAATTGGCCAATGCTCCTGTACTGTAGTACAGGGACTTTAACCCAATTTTGGAGCAACTTTAAAAATCAGTTAAAAATCCAATTTTGATCAGAATCAGTTCAAACTTTCTACACAACATAAGAACATGTACACGTATCAATGACACACACACACACACACACACACATTAATAACACAAACACATAGCTGGACAAACAATACCCAAATTATCTAAAAATAACATTAAAATATGAAGGGATTTATATTACAATGGCAGCATTGTAATGTACAAGGATATACATGTAAGAAAATGTAATAATTATACATGTACATGCATGTACATGTATATAATGTACATGTACATGTACATGTACATGTACATGTACATTAACCCATGTACATTAAAATGGAAGTTCGTTATTATCATTATTACTTCGATTATCGTCATATCTTCAATCATTTCTTCGTCATCGTATTCCTCTATTAACAGATCAGCATCTGTCTTACCATTAACGTAACCCATCTTACTAGAGGGAGAGAGAGAGAGAGGGGGGGGGAGAGAGAGAGAGAGATGAAAGGGAGAGAGAGAAAGAAAAAGCGAAACAGAAAGTAATAGAAAATGTGTTGTTGTTGTTACAAAAATTGCTGTTGCTGCTTTCATCTTTGTTGTTGTTGTCGTCAGTTTTGTTTTTGTTATTTACTTGTTAAAATCTTCTACAGACATTTTAAGTTTATCGGCTGAAATGGATTCGATAAAAGTAACTGCACCACACTACAAGAAAGAGGGGGGAGAGAGAGAGGGGAAATTTCAACAATGAGTAATGGTTATGCTTTAGGTGCATGTACACTAAGTACGTGTGTCTTTCACTAAAATATAATAGTTTTAGACCCCTTACCTAAACTTAAAACCCAATTTAATTATTTAACACAATAATACTGTTAATTACATAATGTGATGTACATGTGCATGTACTAGCTAACAAAGGATAAACTGACCAAATTAGTAAAGTAGTATCCACAT
>NW_003553088.1:0-1909 GCF_000090795.2 Amphimedon queenslandica | reverse complement strand
TTCATAACACTACTGCTTCGAATCATTTGGCCTAACAGCTTTGCAAATGAAATTGATATAAAATTAGACAAAATTAGCAAAACCTTTTCACTGAGTAGAATATCGAATTTCATTAATAGAATGACAGAGGATATTAATGATAGCAACCAAAGTAATTGCTCAAAAACAAGTCAGAAAAAAAGCTTTGAATATACATTATCATACTTTCTATTGCTGGTTGGTTTTATTATATGGGATTCGATTCAATACAACCAATATCAAAAATTAGATTTAACAAATTTAACAGATTGGTACCTCTTTTTTCCAATTCCTTATATTGCACCAATAGTTATTGGAGTCAGTTTTGTCATATCTATTCTTTGGAGTGGCATACTACTATGTTGTCACAGTCAAAATACCTCATCAAGTTCTGAATTAGCATATTTGCCACCTAATAATACCGACGACTCACCTACCCACAATACTTGCACTTGTTGTATTCGTGACTTAATACACTTTCCCATATTAACTGGTTTGGGTGTTTTCTTTGTATTTCATGGCATATGGATGCTACTAATGCTTAGTACCTATGCAACAATTGTCATAGTAAGAAGCTTATTTATACTGCCACTCTTTTGCTTCGCAATGGCATTACTTCCAAGATTGATTAAAGCGTTTTGTAATTTTTTTATTGATTCACACTACAAAAAGGAGTGGTATAAGAAACTGAAGGGCTGCATTAAGGAATGTTTCAAATGCAAGAGATATGATGAATGCCACAATAAGTGTAAGAAATGTAAAAAATGCAAGATATGTAAAAATTGCAATAATATAACTGAAAACAACTCTTATCCACCCATTAATCATCACAAATGCAACAAATGCATCAAATGTGATGCATGCAAGGACCGTAAGAAATGTGATCAGTCCGATCAGTCCAAGAAGTGTGATGAATGTAAAACGTGTACATGTGATACATGTCAAAGGTGTGTATACATTGCAAGGAGTGCACACTTTGTGAAGATTGTAAAAATTGTACAAAATGCAAACAATGCTATTCATGCAATCTCAGTAACTATTTTAAGCTATGCATAGATTGCATGAATGAGAGAAAAGAACGTAATGCCAAGAACGTAACAGCTATATATGGTTTCGTCATCATTGTGGTAAATGCAGTACCTCTGCTTTTAGTGCTTCACTATGGATCCAACTATATACTTGTTGTCACTGATCTCAATGATAATCTACTGACACTTTTAATAGCACTAGCAGTTCTGGTGGGACTTCCATATTACTTGATCTTACTATGGGGTAGTGGCAATGGCAAAAATGATGGCAAAGCAAATTGGCGGCTTGTCCTTGAGAGAGAAAATGCTCAACTGATCACAACCAAGGACAACCAACAAGTAGCCTTGAGAACTGAAGAGAATATTTAGTGGTAGATTGAAAGTTTACTACAAATTTTTTGTGTTAATTTTTTTAGCTGCTATTACTTAACTTCTTGTGCTGTCTCTTATTATTATGGTTATCCCTTAATATTAATGCTATTTTTTAATTAATTTTTTTTAAACTGATTTATCTTTAAGCTTCGCTATTCTTTGAATAATAAGATTTTTTTGAAAAGAGCATGAAAATTGGGTGGACACACGCATGGACACACAATAAAAAATGTTGTTATAAAGATCAATGGCATGCATAGATAATGAGGATATATCCAGATCAGATGAACACATTAGTACACACAAAACTACATATAAAATTTCACTGTAATAAGTGCAGTACCCATTTGTATCAATGAATCCCATTTCTTGTCTCATAATAGCAGCAAATAACTACAAAATGCAAATACATGTATAAAGGGGCGGATCTAGGATTAGATTCTAATTCTTGGGTGGGCAATGATGATGTAGGTGTGGTAATTAGTGGGTGT
>NW_003553087.1:0-1910 GCF_000090795.2 Amphimedon queenslandica | reverse complement strand
TACTAAAACTAAAATTAATTTACTTAATAATTCTTTAGATAAATCTAAACTTATGTTAAACACACTTTTTACTGATTACTTTGTAAATAACTTTGATTCTTCTTTAATTTGTTCGTTTCATTTTTGTTGTCCTTGTTTCAATTGTGTCTAAATGTTTTTCTGTTCATGTATTTATTTATGTTCTAGCATTATTATTTACTATGTAATTTTAGGTGGCCAGTCTTGTTACTGTGTTTGCCTTCAATACATCTCTTTTTTTGTTTCTTTTCTTTTTGTCACATTTTATAGTATGTATTGTAAAGTTTATTAATAATAATAATAATAATAATAATAGACAGGATATTTTTTCAAATTTTGGCTAATTTTTTAAAATGGCCATAACTTGAAAAATTGAAGTCGGAATCAGCTCAAACTTTCTATATAGCATAAGGACATCAATATGTATCAGAAAATATAACAAAAATTTGGGGTGATTTTGGAGGCATTTTTTGAGAAAAAGCATGGGCTATAGACAGGATATTTTTTGAAATTTTGGCCATTTTTAAATATGGCTATAACTTGAAAAATTGAAGTCGGAATCGGCTTAAACTTTCTACATAGCATAAGGACATCAATATCTACCAAAAATGTAATAAAAATTTGGGGTGATTTCAGAGGCATTTTTTGGGAAAAAGCATGGGCTATAGACAGGATATTTTTTCAAATTTTGGCTATTTTTAAATATGGCTATAACTTGAAAAATTGAAGTTGGAATCAGCTCAAACTTTCTACATAGCTTAAGAACATCAATGTCTACCAGAAAATGTAATAAAAATTTGGGGTGATTTCGGAAGCATTTTTTGGGAAAAAGCATGGGCTATATAGACAGGGTATTTTTCAAATTTTGGCTATTTTTAAATATGGCTATAACTTGAAAAATTGAAGTTGGAATCAGCTCAAACTTTCTACATAGCTTAAGGACATCAATGTCTACCAGAAAATGTAATAAAAATTTGGGGTGATTTCGGAAGCATTTTTTGGGAAAAAGCATGGGCTATAGACAGGGTATTTTTCAAATTTTGGCTATTTTTAAATATGGCTATAACTTGAAAAATTGAAGTTGGAATCAGCTCAAACTTTCTACATAGCTTAAGGACATCAATGTCTACCAGAAAATGTAATAAAAATTTGGGGTGATTTCGGAAGCATTTTTTGGGAAAAAGCATGGGCTATAGACAGGGTATTTTTCAAATTTTGGCCATTTTTAAAAATGGCCATAACTTGAAAAATTGAAGCATAAAGATGTGAATAAAGTCAATAAACACAAAAAATATTTGCTATATTACCATGGTAAAGTAGGTATGTAAACTATCATTCTTAATCCAGTTGATTTCTCTCATAGCAGTGATGACTTTATGAAGTGTACATGTATATACATGTTTGCTGCATGAGAAAGGGAATAAAATAATAAAATAAAATAACACAAACCGTAAGAAGTACAGAAAGTATTAAGTTTTTCTTTCCCTCTTGCATTTTTATTCAATCTCCGCACACAGTATGGTATACTAGTATGTGTAAATGGAAATAATAAGGAGTTGAAGTTTTACATGAGTTTTACTCTTGTGTTTGGTTGATGCCAAGAAATCATGAATCCTTTACACTATTATACTGAGAAGATGAAAAATAGTAAGGATTAAAATTAAATTGCTTTTTTGATGCTTACCAGTATATAGCTTTTACTTGACCAAGTCTAAAAAACAAGAAAGATAAAGACAACAAAGCACAAAATGTACATGTACATGCACATCTTAATGCACACAATTAATGATTTTACCTGTCCCTAATCAAAACTCACTGCCAGTCCCTGGGAAAGTGCTGAGAGATGTCTCTGAGGTCTTTATTTCCCTGGAGGTAAGCCCTATACCTGTCTC
>NW_003553086.1:0-1910 GCF_000090795.2 Amphimedon queenslandica | reverse complement strand
AGACAGATATAATGGCAGGAAAAAGAGATTTAGATAAACACCTAATCAATACAAAATTCCCGTACTTACGTCAACAAAGCTTGCGTTAATATAATCAGATCCATTGCTACCATCAGGCCTAAGCCTTGGCCTATGCATATTCACTAAAGAACAAACAAAATAAAATAAATAATAGGAAAAAGTAATTGAAATACACATAAAATTATCACGACCAATACATATGTATTATTCTGGTATTACATGTATGTACTTACATGGTACAATTTCAGGGTATCTGTTCTTGGGTACATTAACAGTAGTAGTACCATCAGAGTACATCATTTCACTGGGTTTGTATCCAACCTGATCCAATAACTACAAGGGGACAAAATATTATAATACAAATTATCGTGTGACTTAAAAGTCTTATGTAAAATCTTATATTATGCAGCAAATGGTCATGCAATGATATTTATGTGTACAACTAAATTGGGCCAAAAACCCTGTACTATAGTACAGGCATTTTGCCAAAAATGACTAGGAGAAAATTTTTCATTTTTATAATTTTTTCTGATGCATTTACATGTTCTTATGTTGCGTAGAAAGTTTGAGATAATTAAAATCAAAATTAGATTTTTTACGAATTTTTAAAGTTGCTCTGAAATCGGGCCAAAGACCCTGTACTATAGTACAGGGTCTTTGGCCAAATTTCGCCAAAAATGACTAGGAAAGAATTCTCCATTTTTATAATTTTTTCTAATACATATACATGTTTTTATGTTGTGTAGCAAGTTTGAGTTGATTTCGATCAAAATTGGATTTTTTAAATGAATTTTAAAAAATACTTTGCTCCAAATGCCACAATGTACACATACTATAGTGCTGAAGTTTGCTTTGTGGGAAACCCTGCAAGCTTGTGGTTTCTAAATTAGTACTACATACATCCCAAAACAAGGAAAAACATGGTACTTTAATTTGGCGGTGCCATATTTCTATAAAACCCACTAATTTCTGTACACATGCACTTCAATGATTTAATATTGAAAATGTAATCCAAAAATCCCCAGCTGTCTCTGTCAAATTAAATGACTATACAGTATAACCTAATAGTATCCAGCTATACAGTTACTGATTCCCTAATCCCTACATGTATATACCTCATATTGCTCCTGGAATCCAGTTATGTTCTTTCCTGGAATCATCTTGTGCATTTTGTTGACACGAGCTCTCAGGTTGGATCCAATTATCGAAGTATCACCACAAGTGGTCAACTCATCCAAAGCATCATGAAGGAACACATACTGGGCCTATGAATAATAAAATAAAAAAGATTAATTATTATATATAAATATATGCAAGATACATGTACATACATAAAATTTTAAATTCTTTTGTAAGAATTTTTGACAGAAGAGTACACACAGGTAATCAAAAGTCAATTAAATGTTCATAACTTAAAAATTTGAAATTAGCAAGTGGGTTACAATGTTTTCACAAATCGAAAAGGATTTATAAGCATTGACTAGTAAAAACATGAACTATATATACATGTAAATGGCACACGTACATGTATTAGTATAACTAAACAAAAAGTGGTATAGTTTTGTTTTATCGTTAACACACATACAAGTGAAGATGCATGTACATGTAAATGATAAATGTACATGTATTTCTTATATACACTAACCTGTGTTTGAACCATGTACATTCTCTTTGATCTCAACTGCCTCAGTACCTCATACACATTAATGGACTCCTCTTGTTTCAATCTGTCCATCATTATATCCAGCATGATAAAGGTGCCAGTACGACCCACACCAGCACTGCAGTGGACCATGAGTGGCACGCCTTTATCTTTGTTGTGATCTTTTTGTACTCGCTTGATGAAGCTAATGAGCGAAGTGGCAAATTGTGGTACTCCGTGATCGGGC
>NW_003553085.1:0-1911 GCF_000090795.2 Amphimedon queenslandica | reverse complement strand
TCACGTTATACTCAATAGTAAAAGTAGCCTCTTCAGCTGGGGGTCTACCTGTCTTGTTTCCATTTTTTCCAGTAGCAGGATTCTGTTTTCTCTTGTGACCTGACGATTTTACAGCTTCTCGTCGAATAATAAGTCCAGCTAAATATTGATTCTGCTCTTCATATGTTAGAATATTAAACTTCTCTCTTATTTGATGCAGTGTCGCTTCAGATAGCTTCATAATACACTTCTTCATACAACAGCCAATGCTTATTACTTCTTCAATGCTGGTGTTAGGGGCATTCTTTCTCAATCCAATCTTCTTTTTAGGGCAAGCCCTGACCCTCTTTCTCCCTCTGAATTTTGCTTTATCAGTAGCCAATTCTTCAGTAGCAGAATGTTCATTAGCTGCTTCAGTCAAGTGTTCCAATTCCGAGTATCCAAGCCCAACAGGCAAAAAACAAGCAGCCATGTTTTCATAAAACCACGCCTAGTCCAATTTTTTTAGGCGTGGTTCTTGTAGGTAATTTCGAGGGTAATTTTCAAAGTGATTTTAAGTACCTTTCTGCTTCAAGTTAAAGCTTGAAACTTTGCCAGGTACAAGTTAAGTGATGAAATGTTATATTGATTTAAAAAACTGAAAATCCTTAAAAATACGTTTTATACCCCTTTTTAAACGGACCTATTCAATTATTATTATGACGTTATTTCCTGTACGTATTAGATATATTGAGTGAAACCTAGCTACACCCACGCAAAAAGGAGTGGCTAGCTTGTAAAGTGAAAGAAGCGATCAATGGCAATGGCTAGTAGAAGAGTGTTTCGTTTAGGTAAGTCCTTAATAGAGAGAGGGGGACTGATATTATAAATGATTGCATGTATTCTGGTACCAGCTGGTGAAGTGGTGGGTCCAGACTACTTTCTTTGTATAGTCTAGTATGATCAGTTACCAACTGTTTGTGTGTATTATATATAGATATCAGTCATATGAAATTAGTAAGAGATGCTTTGAAGGAAAGTCACTTCATTGATGCTGACTGGTTTGATCTTGGAGAAGAGTTAAACCTACCTTATCTTCAATTGAAGAATATTGAAGATACTCATGTGAATAGTCCATCACGTTGCTTGAGGGAGTGCTTGAGCTTGTGGTTGACTTCAGCTAATAATCGTACTTGGGAATCATTAGCTAGTGCACTTGAGAGAATGAATCAGAAACCAGCTGCTACACTCATCCGTAATACATGTAAAGTTAAGATACATGTACCAATAATTATAAAATACATTGAAGATTTTCACCTTTAATTTAAATTTTATAGATGGCGATCCTGCTAGTCAGATATTCCAGCATTACAGTGATAGAATATCACAAGTATCTCTCACTGATAGTTGTATCCAGTTGTTATATACAGAAGGATTAATCACTGAGGATACACAAAGGAAGATTGAGAGATGTGGTGGCTCATTAAGTGATACATTAAGAGAATTAATGATTGCAGTATCTGATGATCACAGTAAGCTGAGGTCACTAGGAAATATATTAATGGAATTAGAAGAAACTAAACCTTTAGCTCAAGATATTATTAAAGATTGTGGTAAGACCTCATTCATAATTTAAAATAATTTTATTTTAAAAATATAGATGAGATATTTCCTAAAGCCAATAGTATTGAAATTGATGAATCTTTGCCTAATACCACATCAGGTATAATAATACACGTATATGTAATAAAATTATATTATTTATATCTATCAATAGTTGAAGAAGTCTTTGTTAGTGAAGTATACAATTGTTGTTTTGATGAAGTTCGTGTTAAGTTTGGTGACCTACGCTATGACATAATACAACTAGTAGTGGAGAATGTACCTTCCACTGATGATATTAAGAAGTACCTTGCTTTCTGCTTTCCTGAAGTAAAAGAAGAGCTATCATCT
>NW_003553084.1:0-1911 GCF_000090795.2 Amphimedon queenslandica | reverse complement strand
AGGAGTAAGTAGCAGTAATGTTACAGGGAAATTAACTGGCAAAATATGCTGTTTGCATTATAAAGAGAATTCATACATGCAGGTGATAATGATAAAATAAACAAACTCACCCACTCAGTGCATTTTTGGTGTTATGATGGTCTAGCATATATATACCAAATAAAAACCCACCGCTTTGAACTTCATGCATGCCAGTACACATGCATACCAGTATTATCACTACGACATGATGTAAATGCACATGATCAGAAATTGCAAAACCAACCATCACTACTATAAAAAAACTTTGTTTCCACTTCTAAAATTACCAAGTATACAGCACATTTACACATACCCGTTGGAGTGGCATAATCTTATACTAAAATATTTTTACACAGTATGAATTTATGGTGGCTATAGCCGGCCCCAGCCTGGCTGTGGCCCCATGCAAGCCGTACAAGCATCAATATTACATCGGAGCTAAAACTAACTCACCTCCTAGACACCATATATTGATACAGTATCCCCAAAGAGAGGTATCAAGGCGGCTGGCAAGGCGACATTTACACGGTTACACTGGCCCGAGTGCCCTTGACATGTCTTCTCGCGAGCACGTGCTGTATAATTAATGGATGGGTGGAATAATGAATACATGATGCGGGAGTATGCGGGCGGGTAATGGGAAACAAGGAATCATATGGGAGAGGCCTTAACTAGATTGACAGGAGAAGATGACTAAGATGAAAAAAGTGGACTGAACAAAACGGCCTGTTCGCCGATTTTTGACTTTCCTCTTAGACAAGGTTAGAGTCACGCTGGTGGTACCAATGGAGTCCTCTAGCCAAGATAAGGCCCTCTAAGAAGTCTGGTAAGCACAGGAGCTCGTTTTCCCGGTATAGCAAGGCTGCAAAAAAGTCGTGGCAGCCATTTTGTTTTGGGGTGAATCCTACTTAGTAACGCTACTGCGTCACTAATACTAGTAATGTATTGTCCTAACCTGTGTCACTGTACCATCCTTTATCACCAGCAAAATGAGTTGGATAGACTAGCAATGAATAGGCAGAATAGACACGTAAATCTCTAGTAGTGTTCTCATAATAATGGACCCAATCACTCCTGTAATAACATATTAATATAACTCAGTAGTGTCTCACTTGAAGCATTGGAAGTTTTAATTGGAACAAAATGTCTCATTGGAAAAACCATGGGCTGCATAGTTTGTGCTTTATTCCAAAAGATGCTAATTTTAGGCAATAACTCAAATAAATTTTAGTCAGAATCTGCTGAAACAACAACATCAATATGTATCAGAAAATGTAATAAATATTGGGGGTGATTTCAAAGCAATAAAAAACCATGGGCTTTAGTCCATGCTTTATTCCAAAATTTTGCTAACTTTTAAAAATGGCAAAAATTAAGTCGGAATCCCCTCAAACTTACTACGTAGCATGAAGAAACTGGGAATGATTTTAGATCATGGCATGACAAATTATGAAGATGACAACATAATTAAGCTTTGCTATTTTTTAAAAATGAACTATATACTTACTCAGGATGGTCATTATACATTATTGGTATGTACTCATCAACTATCAAAAGGTCTCCCAGTTATCAGTTTCTCAGCTCTTCTATTTGATATTATGTAACCTAACGTCCAATATGAGTACCGAGGTATTACAAGGTTCTTTGTTCCTGGAATAATACTCTCAACATTTGGACTGACCTCTTTACGACCAACATAACTAAAAAGTGACAAATAAACTATTGATTTAAACTGTTACTAACACAAGGTCCCAGTCAGGATCATGACTCTTCACTTCTTGTAATGTTCTTTTAAGATTTGATTTAAAGTTAGGTTGGAAATCAATGTCATCCTCAAGTATTAGTACAGTCCTCATATCTTCAGTAATAATAATTCAGTAATAATTCCTG
>NW_003553083.1:0-1912 GCF_000090795.2 Amphimedon queenslandica | reverse complement strand
TAGCACAGTTATCTTTTAGGCCATACTGAAAATCAGAGTTACTTAAGCAGCTCTTCTCCCTCAGATATTTAATTGGGTAAATCCCTGACAGGCAATGTGGCTTTTTGTTTGTCATTACTGGACATGGCGAGGGAGAAAACCCCGCTTATTAATTTTTTACATAGTATTATTTAGTATTAACTTTTCAATTATTGTGGATGCTAATTATGTGTGCATAGTCTGCATATACTAATTGTTATAGTATATCATTTCTTAGATTAGTCAATTCTATTGACACTAGGGGCTCTGCAAGTGTCTATGCTTCAGTGTACATATGATACAGATAATTGACTCAACTTTTATGTGCAACAGCAGTTATATAACTTATAGCAGGCTTCTTGGGCAAATTCAAGCTAATACCTCAGTCTTAATGCCGGTACATGTATAATAATTATTTAATGTAATAATAGTATGAGCAAGCCTTGCATGTATATTATTAAAGATAGATTAAATAAAGGTATTTTAAATATTTTTATCAACTAGTACAATAATGACTATATATATGATAGTTATGATTATTATACTAATGAGAGAAGGGAAGAAAGATAGAAAGAGAAAGGAGATAGGGAGAGAGAGAGAAGAGTTAGTATTGTTCTCCTTCTTGTAGCTGATAAGTGGCATTGAGGAGTTTCACTAGGAATCTAGGCAGCATAGTCCGGAAAGAAAAACGAGTTTTTCAGTTGATTCCCTTCATCGATGCTCTTTGACGGATTAATAGGAGTGTAGGTGTATTCCCAGTTATCACGACTTAGTGTGATCTGGGGATAGTGTGATCTGTGATAGAGGGAGATTAAAGCTATTATACATACATGTATATATACACCACGCAATTCTATAGCTTGCAACTCTGCATGGTTACTTTGATGTTGTAGGAATGTTGTAGGAAATGTGTTGCCCAAAATAGAACAGGTTTCTATTCTAGGCAACAGTATTGCAAAGTAACCACAGATAATTGCTAGCAAAATCATTGCCTAGATGGAGCCTTGGGTAGTGGTTGAGAATCTGCTGATGGGGTGCCAGCTGGAGGCTGGGGCCCTAGTTAAAATGCTAATCAGAGATGATGTTGGTGTCATCAATTAATTTCAGCAATATGAAGGTCAGATGTACGGAGTACAGAGACGAATGGGCAGAAAGCACTATCTCTTCCTTTTATTCCTTCAAAAAAACTGCAATATGAATGAATTCTTGAATATCCAATGAGCCCCTCCCTTTTCAATTTACATTCCTTTTCAAGTTTGCATCCGGTCGTGTGGTTAACAATGTCAATGGCAACTAAAACCAGTTCTTGTTCCTCTTCTCTGAGTCTCTTCTCTTTTCCTTTGACTATTGGCAATGTTCATTAACTATCTATGTATCATTGAATATGATTTTAGAGCAACTTATTGATGTACTTAATCTGTTGAAGAGATGTGGTTTCCCTCAAAGTAGATGGAAGGAACTAGGACTGACACTAGGACTACTCATGAACTCACTGGACGCTATTGCAGAAAACTACTCAAAAGTAGAAGGTTGCTTTATTGAATGCATTGCCAGATGGTTGCGTAGAGCTGATAATGTTGACAGTAAAGGAGGAGCTACCTTTGACTCACTGTCAGATGCTCTTAAATCTATGAATGAGAATGCTTCAGGTGACAAGTTAGATCAAGAGAGTAAGTTAACATAACTGATTGTACTAGTATTGTATGTCTCTTATATGTAGAACGTAAAGCTAAGGCTATTGATATATTCAACACTCATCATCCACTCCTCTCTCAGTCTCTCTCTGATCCTGTCAGTGTAGCTATTATGCTTCAAAGAGAGGGTGTCATAACAGGACAAGTATTGGCTAGTGTAGCTTCAGTTAGTCCCTCTGTTCCTAATCAACGTGAAGTCC
>NW_003553082.1:0-1912 GCF_000090795.2 Amphimedon queenslandica | reverse complement strand
TTTGCAAATGCAAAACAGTACCTTTTAAAGACAACGACACAATTTAAATAATTCATTATTACGCAACAAAATTAAAATAAATTGTAGTTTGTTCCTAAAATAGCTGATGATACAAAGTAATTACTACATGTACGCTCCTTCCCCTTCTCTCTCTCCCTTTATTCTGCTTAGACTATTCAGTGAGTCAACAAAATCAGGCCATTCTTGAATTTCTTGTACAGGGTCATAAAACCACAAGCAGCTATCAATAGACCACAAAATATGAGATACAGTGTCGGACTGAAATGATCAGCTATCATAATAGAAATAGAAATATAAATCAATAATAATCTATTTATAATACATGTTACTTACTGCTTGGTACTATTAGACAAATGAACAGCATTGATAACCTGAGGAGAGACCAGGGAGAGTAAAGGAAGATGACAAGAGAATACAAATACCAAATAACACACAAACACTGTGTAAAGAAGTACAGGTACAGCAACAATTATTGAAAGAAGCAAATTGACAAATGGACACAATAGGAAATATATCTACTGTATATATCAAGTTGTAAAGGTACAAATGTACATTTACAATGAAATTTAGATACCATTATTCCTTCTAAATACTGACCTCACTAAGACTTCTATTAATTTTTATACATGTACATGTACATGTACGTGTATATACACTCATAATGACCATAGGAGATGAAATGGCTTCCTTCTATTGTAAAAAAATTACAAAAAATGAAGGCTAAAAATATAGTGAAAATATAGTTATTATGAAATGTAAGACACAACATTGATCATTTTATACAACATTAAATTCCTATGAAGAAATTTCTTTAAAGGAACTTTTAAAAATTAAAAAAAATCCAAATTTGATTAACTTAGTACACAAGATAAGTACATGTATACAGCCATATGTATCACAAATGATATAAAAATGGAGAATTCTTTCCTTTTCAATTTTGTTTGTACTACATACAGTACAGAGATTTTGGCCCAATTTTCGAGCAAATTAAAAAATTCATAAAAAATAAATTTCGATCGGAATCAGCTCAAACTTACTACACAACATAAAAACATGTATATGTAATTATGTATTAGGAAAAAAAGATAAAAATGAAGAATTCTTTCCTTTTCAATTTTAACAAAATTTAGCCTGAGACCATATACTGTATATGTACAAGGACTTTGGCCCAATTTTTGAGCAACTTTAAAAATTCAAGTTTGATCAATATTCCTCAATTTTTGTAACAACTCTCTTGTAGCCATTTTTGGTAAAATACCCTGTACTATAGTCCATAGTCTTAGACCCAGTTTTTGAGCCATTTTGTAGCTATTACCTCAATTTAAGGTGTTTCTCCAGTTGGTCAATGAGTGATTGTCCCTCCACTTTACCCCAATCTCCAGTATCCGTTACACTCTTCCACAGCAGTGTCACTATAATTTTATACTTCTATTAATGTGAAGGATTCTAGAACCTCCTGAATATGATCAATGATAATAGAGGACTCTGTCTCATTCTCATCTATTAATAATAATAATAAATCACAACAACAACAACAACAACACATGTGTACCATGTAGCGCTTTAATTTTGTGGAGCTAAAATTTCCCGGATTGATAAAAATCAATTTTTTGAGAAAAAAATTTTCTGGATTTTGCAATGTTAGTGCCACACCTTTAATGGCAATTGAAATCATAGCAGATCTTTAATTTCGCGGATGCATGCTAACCTGCAAAAAAGCGAGTTTATCACTTCGAAAATAAAGCGCTATATGGTAATATTAATAATAATGTACCAGTTTCTTCCTTTAGCTTTTTCCCTATTTTAATATTTTTGTTGAGCTTTTCTAAATGTCCCCAGTTCATTGAGACCAGCATCAGTGAACTGTTCCTCAAAATTATCCTCAGTCCTT
>NW_003553081.1:0-1912 GCF_000090795.2 Amphimedon queenslandica | reverse complement strand
AGCCAGGATTACATACACAACTGTTAGTTGGTACACAATATCCATTACCACATACTGGACTACATAATACTAGACAAATTAATTAATGAAGTACTATACAAATAATTATACTATATACTACTACCACTACTACTTTACTATACGTGCAATTGATCCATACCTTCATCACACTGATCACCAGTCCAACCATCAAAGCATTGACACAAGTTATCAGCAACACATATGCCATTACCACAAGAAAAATTACAAACAGGAATAACATCTATTATTAATTATAAATAGGAATATTTTTAACTTAACAATTAATTACTTGGTTGTAGTGAAACTACTGCTGAATATTCATTAGATCCAAAGTAAAAAAATCGCCATGATTCTGGATTTGAACTGATAATTTTCCATTTCTACCAGTATGAACTACTGAATGATTACTAGTTTGACTAATTTCAATTTCAGTTCCATATGCTACAATATTTCTTTTGGAATCATATATTGCTGTCCAGTTTACTGTTGCTAGTCCATTATGTAGAATAGCTGTAGGAGAGAATCCTTCAATTGATGCTGTAATAACAAGCTTTGAATAGCGAGAATAATAGGAATAAAGACCAAACTCAATTTTTTCTAGATATTGTTCCATTGGTGGTATCAATAGTATTGTAGTATAATAATAGAAATATGAGTGACGGAAAAGGGCAACAAATATTGGTTTATCAGCTTCCACATAGCAATATTCAGTTATGTTATACTGATAAGTACCAACTGCATCATTAGTAGAATACCTTGTAGTGTTAGTGGCTCCATTACAGTATATTGTTATACTAGTATTGGTTTGTGAAGTGACTGTCTTTATATAAGAAGAATATAGTGATCTGTCATGTAGATTAATAAAGTGTGTCAGAATGAATCTTTTACCCCAAGTTATTGTTGGAGGAACTTGCAACTGCATCTCATTACAGTAAAAGCGTTCTATCATATTAGGAGTGCCACCACACTCATGACCAGTAATAACAGTCAATGGTTTATTAGAAATAAAGTGAGTTCCTGATATATCACTTCCATTCCCTTTACCCAGCAATAGAGTCTGTCCCTCATGTAGTGTAATAGTATGAGAGTTACCTTTAGTTACTAATATATCATCACTGCCATTCTTCTGTACATCAATAGGAATGAAGAGATCAACTGTTGGTATAATACTAATGACAGTATTATTAACACAACCAACAAGAAGAACTTGACTAAGAGATGTGTTACGGTAACTACTAGTAGAAACAGCATAATATTCATACTGACTGACTCCTGGGTACTCATGATATGGTAAAACAAGATACTCAAATAAAAAAAAGAAAAATGACACACTTATCGGTTGATCACTAGTCACATGAATTCCCTTAAATCGATCTGCAAAAGAACTGGAACGTGTACGGAAGCTTGAAGAAAGATATACATATGGATCTGGGTTATTCTTTGTTACTGTTCCATTTCGAGTATAATTGAACGAATCAACAGTGATTTTATATGTGACGTTAAGAGGAGACAAAGTTGAAATTGTAAGCCATCCACTACTTCTCATTAATCCAAAGTAAAAACTAGTAGCAGAATTATTATAACTCTCTCCTACAATAAAAAATAGTTATTTATACAGGAGATCTAGAATCTACTAAAAATAAAAGTGACATGTACTTACCATGACTTAATTGCAGGCATAATAAAAGAGCAAACAAAAGGGAGAAAATCATCATCTTCAATCATTAACTAGAGAACAGAGCCCCAATGACACAGACAGTGTTATAAAGGTTGAATAGTAAATTATATGTGCATAACCACAGTCCACACCCAATGAGCATCAAAGAATGTATCATAGAAGAAGGGAATAAGCATGCATGATATAGACTATTACTAGTTTCTGTTAGATCAA
>NW_003553080.1:0-1912 GCF_000090795.2 Amphimedon queenslandica | reverse complement strand
TCAATAGGATACAAACCATTTGAACTATATACTAATCAAGAGGTATTATGCTTACAAACTTTTAAAATTTTATTTTATTTTACTAATTTTAGTGCATTAGACTGGTTGATTCAGGCTATAGATTACCCCCTCCTCCAGGATGTCCTAAACCAATGTATAAACTAATGATACAATGCTGGTATGTATTTATTATACTGTAACTTAAAAAGTACCTATATATAGACATGCATAATTTGTAAAACAAACACAAACATCATGAAACATGACCTACTGGTGTCAAATTACTAATAGTCCATAATGACATTATATACCAATGCACTATACACAGTGCAGTGAGTGTACATCCTAATAATGTGAACTGAGTGGATTATTATAATCATACACAACCACCACATGCTTTCATGCACACCCACACACAATTAGTATATGTAATAGTGATTTCATCATTGTATTATATAGGAATCCTGATACTCATAACCGACCAAGTTTCTCAGATATATCATCAAGTCTATCCTCACCTGATAAACAATTACTAATGATTAATAAAGAGGATCCTGTTACTGTACTGGGTGGAGCTTTAAAAACAAGCCACTCCCTCTACACCGACTTACAGTACATGTACAAGAACTGATTGATTGTGTAGCCAGTTTATATACTTGTACATTGTGTTTAATGTGTATAATATTGATTCTTTAAATTAGCTAGATAAAGCATCAGTTTTATAGTTAATGATGATTATTGTAAACTAGGATTGGTTTATTGGTGAATATTGATACTCCACTGATGCATGCAATAGTTGTTATTGAAGAATTACTGGTATTTAAGGTGTGGCTGTTATAATATTCATAGCATTGTAGGTGTGTTCTTATAACAGTCAAGATGCTTCTCTCTCTTCTTTCTCTATTGTTGCTATTGTTAAATGGTACAGTACAGTCTAATGATTGTAGTACTGAAGGATTTATGGAACTAAGTTTACTGGAGGCTAAAACTGGCAGTACTAACAACAATGGACAAACTACTGCAGGACTAGCAGAATCAGTAGAAACAAGATGGATCATCACTGAAGAAGATAAGTGGTTCCATTGTAGTAAAAAAAATAGTAAACTGACTGAAGTATTAGTTGGAGTTGACATTAGAACTGTAACTGGTAATAGGAACCAATATCCTAGAATAGAGATATGGAGAGAAAAAGAAGGTGATTATAAAGACCCAGTATGTGTTGAACTTAGACTATCTCCACACAATTTCACTACCAATGGACTGTATCATTATACACTACCTACTCCTTTAACTATTAAGAAAAAGAATAAGGATTATACACTAGGAGTATATCAACCTCCTGATGACAGAAGTGTTGTTAGATTTTATAAAGTAACTGGTACTGGTCAAATTGGAAGAATAGATGATGATGATATTGATAATAATGATGAAATAGAAGAAGATGACATATTATCTGTGCCTTCAAGTATGCTACTAATACGTCCAACTAAGCTAAGTATGTCATTAGTTTTAATAAAAATTATCTAAATTAATTTTCAATAGGTAGCAGTTGCAGTTATCCTCCAATTGACAGTTCATTTAATACAAACAGTCTATCAGTTACTAATGTAATACCAGTCAGTGATACAAGAGCTTTTCCTGATATACAGTTCACATGTAATGGTATTATTACTAACTGGATAATTGGTATTACACAGAATCAGGATACAAGCAAACATTATCCTAACATTTATTTAAAACGTTCTTCTGAACTGATTCATGTACTAACTGTTGATGCTTCTGCTGCTACATCAAGTAATGGTAATGTATATAACTTTACAAGTGATATTGAAGTAGAGTATGGAGATATATTAGTAATCAATGTAACCACTAATAGTAATCCAATGTATTATCAACAATACAATGGACCATG
>NW_003553079.1:0-1912 GCF_000090795.2 Amphimedon queenslandica | reverse complement strand
TACATGTACAGTAATTTGAACTAATATATATACATGTATGTGTAATTTAAACTTACCTTATATCAAATATATTGAATACCCCATTCGCAGGACTGTGTACATCATTCGAAGGCTCGTGGCAGAATATTTTGAAGTCGCAAACGAAAGCATAAGCCCTTGTCCATCCTTTCTTAACGCCGCCAGGTTTAGGGACTTGAATCCAACCCTCACAAGCGGTACCCACTCCGTGGTGAATATCAATACCTGAAGGCATTTTAGCTATTATAGGAAAAATAGAATATATAAATTCAATAAATTAAATTCAAAACATTTTCTGTGTATTGTAAAGTTAAATAATAATAATAACAATAATAATAATAACAATAATAATAATAATAATAATAATAATAATAATAATAATAATATTAATAGTAATAATATAATAATAATAATAATAAAACAGTAAACAGGAAATTAATAAGAGATCTACTAGCTGCCAATTATATACAATTGATGTGTTGTGTGTGTATATGCCAAATAAGAACTTTGAACTGACCTTGTCCAGGAGGAAGAGGGCAAGTAGCAAGGACTTTGTCTTTACATTGAACATGACAACTCATCTGGCAATCTAAGAGAGAGAGAGAGGGAAAAAGAAAGAGGGGAAAAAGAGAGAGGGAAAAAGAAAGAGGGGAGAGAGAGAGAAGGAAAGAGAGAGGGGGGAGAGAGAAAAGGTAGAAAGGTAAGAATATGAAGGAGAAAAGAGAGATAAAAGAAAAGTGATGTACATGTACATGAATTAACATTAAATTATAAAGACTTACTTTTGCACATCATTCCTTGTCTCACTAGTCCAAACATTACGCTAGTACATGCATCACATTTGGTGGGAGAATCAAATGATCTCACGACCAACTCATGAGTGCCCTCCCTCTCAGTCCCAGTAATGACCTGGAAATAAAGAGAAAAAAATACAATTAATGACACAAAAATTACAACAAAAATAATACTCTATTTAATGCACATTGGTACGAACTCATATAAAATAAACTTCATTCTGATTTTGTAACTTTACCTTGGGTTTTTGAGGTGCGGCTCTAGTGCTAGTCTCAAGTTGATTCCCGCTTTGATGGTGAAATATTGAAGTTGTAAAACTGTCATTTCGAGACCCTATACATGTACATGTACATGTAAGTCAAATACCATTAGATATTATCATGATACAAACATTGAAAATGATTACCTAATCCCATGCGATACTTTTGATTCTCTTTGTTGAGCTTCTCATTCTCTTTCTGCAGTGACTCAATCTGTGCCTTGAGTTGCACAACATCACTGGAAATAAAAACAAATAAATAAGTTATGATGTAATTAACCTTTTATGGAATCAATAACTCTACCCCCTCCATACTTATCTCAATCATTCTCACCTTTCAGTGTGAGCTAGTTGAGTTCTTATGTGCGTCAGCTCTTCCTCAACTCTTTGCTTGGCTCTCAGCTCATTCTCAAAGTTCTGCTGCATCTCAACTCTCTCAAGTTTGTCTCTTCTCAGCGTCCTCCTTTCAACCCAAACTTCTTTTTGCTACGAGAGAGAAAAAGAGGCAAAATAATTATAAGTTAGTGATTACCCTACATGACTGGTATGTACATGTACATGTACATGTATGTACACAAAATGTCTAAGAAGTGTAGTTTATTTACTTTTCCAATGGATGAAGAGCTGGCTCTTAAGCTCTCCACATCTTCAACCAGTCCTTTAGCAACAGTCTGCAAGTATGATCGGGCGTTCTTTTCATCAGAGACAAGTTGAACGATTTCAGCAATTTGATGCTCCCACTACAGAAAACAAAGTCATCATACAAGATGAATACAATGATATTTCCTTTGCTATAACATTATGTCTACTTCAATTGGATTATAAAGGAAAAACACGCAT
>NW_003553078.1:0-1912 GCF_000090795.2 Amphimedon queenslandica | reverse complement strand
TACCTTGCTGACTGTACACTAGTCTTGGTTTATTGATCACATGTAGTCCCTCCATTTTATTGACATCCCAAATCTTAGTAGTACTGTCGTCAGAGAATGACCCAAAATACGTACTATCAGGAATGACCTTTATCCTGAGAGAAAAAGAGAACATACATGTACATGTACACGTATATACATGTACATGTGGAATATGTACATGTATGCACTGATGTGCTTGCATGGTACTTATTTTAAAATATTATTACTGTAAATTTTCAATTGTTATAATATTCTAAAGTCATTACTTGTTGACTGCTTGTAAGTGATCATGAATGTGAGCCACCAGCTGTCCCTTTGGAGCCCAACTACAATTAATAATGATAAAATAATTTAACCTCCACACCTCCCCCTCTCTCTCTCCTTACCTTGCTGGTGCCTGGTAGAATGGGTAATACAAATAACCTTTGTCCATTCCTTGCATATCTAACAACAACAACAACAACAACAACAACAACAACAACAACAACAACAATAATGATTATGATAATGATAATAATACTAACCTTTCTTGTACAGCTCTTTCTTGTGATTCAGTAAACTTTGAAGGTTCTCCATGCAAGTTGTCTGCTCAACTTTAAAAAACAAACAAACAAACAAATAAATAAATATATAAAATACGAACAAACAAACAAACCAATAAAAAAACATAATTATATACTTACCTCTTACTAGACTAGGAGGTTTATCAAAAACAACACTGAGAGAGAAAGAGAAAGAGAGAGATGGAGGGAAATAATGATTACAATACAGGTGTTAGTAGTGTCCTATACTTACACACTCCTACTCTCAGTTCCACTGTCTGACTTGGTCCTCCTGTGACCTCCTGAACTACCTTTCAACTCATCAATCTTCTCTGAGGAGTAAGTCAACTCACCTAGAGAGACAAAAAGGGAGAGAGAGAGAGAGAGTGGGAGAGAGAGAGGGAGGGAGGGAAGGAGGGAGAGAGAGAGGATCAATCAATAACACACATTACTATTCCTACTTTGTTTCATTAATAAATTGTCTTTCGATTTCACCGAAAATGATTTCGATGCCACCTTATGTTGCAGTGTAGGAGATAACTTGATTGAATCAGACGGCGGACTTGATACTTGAACAGAATCACTGAACATGAGACCCCAATCTTGATTCTACAAGAGAAGAAAGCAGATAAAAACAGACAATAAAAATCCATAATATACATGTACATGTACTTACTAAGTGAACTTGATGAGCAGTTTTACTGACACTCTTTCTATAAAAATGAAAATTTAAATTTAATATTAATAATAATGTATGGGCGGTACCTTTTGTTTGTGAGTGCGGTTGGCTGAGCGCAGGGGCATAGCTGGACCTTGGGTGACGGTAGGGCAAGGAGACAAAATGGCGCGCGAAGCGCGCCGCGATTTTGGCCACACCCCTTTTACGTAACAAAATGGAGGCATTTTCCTGCAAGCTGAGCAAAATCAGAGTGAAATTATCATTGTATATAGCTTTTAAAAGAGCTGTGGTTATCAGCCACCCCCTTTTGTTATTGTAAGAACAATGAATATAATCTTTTGGGTTATGATTTCAATGAATATAATTATAAGGCCACTTTGATAGTAGGGCCCAGGCCCCCTCAGGCCCTACCTCAGCTACGCCCCTGGCTGAGCGACAGGTTCGTAAGTTAGTGTGACTGATTTTAATTGAACTGAACTGGAGTCTTTTAAATTGATTAGTCCACGAAAAGGTTGGGAAGATTCACTCTCCGAGCTTCTATAAATATTTATTAATCAATAAGAATAGTTATTAATTATTAATAGTTAGATAACTAGTAGTAAGTAGTTAATTAACTCACTGCTGCTTGTTGCTGTGTTGCTTGAAAATTTGCTCCTTCAATACCTAAAAA
>NW_003553077.1:0-1912 GCF_000090795.2 Amphimedon queenslandica | reverse complement strand
AGTGTGCAGTTGTGGTTTCATTACTCCTGCTTCTATCATCAAACCTTTAACAGGATCCATTAGGTCTCCAGTACGCGTCACATTAAAACCAACAAATGTGATACTCATTCCATCTTCATTAAAGAACAAATAAGGATGATAGCTAAATGATAAAAAATATACATAATGTAGATTACATAAATAGAACTGTCAAACTATACCTTTGTTCCCATTGCTTTCTCTCATCAATCTGATATTCCTGCAGTGTCTCTTCTAAAGGAATTTCTTCTTGATTTTCTGCAGCCACTTCACCTTTAAGAGATGATGTGGCAAAATCCTATAAGAATTAAGTACACACAGTTAAAAATTGCTTTCAGAGCCACTTTTTGGAAAAAGCATGGGCTTTAATAGAGCATAATATTTTTCAGAATTTTTGGCATTTTCTTAAAATGGCCATAACTTTAAAATGAAGTCAAAATCAGCTCAAAATTTCTACACAACATGAGGTCCTCAATACATGTTTGTATCAAAAAATGTAATAAAAATTGGGAGTGTTTTGATAATAAAATGTGCATAAACAATGTACCTTTGACATTCTGATCATAAACTTCACTACAAAAGTCTTAAGTCCAGACATGACATCGCCAACAATATCTTCATTGCAGAATATTGAGTTCTCACAAGATCTCAATTGAGAATTAAGAAATTCAACGAAATGTTTTAATTCAGACCATGATGGATCTTTCACTCCACACTGCCTATAAAATAAAGGAATTTGTTAATTGAGTAATATAAAAAACCAAATGTAAGACTTAAAAACGGTCATACTTTAATAAAACTTGTAAACATTCAACATGCTTTCCTTCAACTAGTACAGGATTATAAGAGAATCTGTCTAATGGAGAAAGGCTAATGTGCCTCCTCAGGTACTGATAGACACGTTGAAAATGTGAACTTTTAAATTCTTTTTCATCCATCAATCGAGCAGAAGCATCTACAGTGTACATGTATGTTACAAAAATTAAAATTAATTTAAAGTCCTGTTATTACCTCCTCTTCCTTCCTCAAGCACATTACAGACTGATCTAGGAGACAAACACTGAACTGTAGGAAGAAGCTTAAGTAGCTCAACTGTTGGCTTAGCAAACTTAATATCATTCTATAAACAATATTTAACACACAAAATGCCATCAATACTACACTCAAAAAATATGTACCTTTAATACAGAGACTTCAATGGCATATAAATGAGAAATGTAGGACCTCCAAATTTTCCCCTGACTGTCAGATACAGCTTGTAGTATCAGTAATGAGAACAATACTGAATCAACCTGCCTTAAAACCTACATGTACATGTATTAAATCGCCAAAGAAAGATGAAATGCAAGATATTATAATTCTATTGATACTTACATTTGGTGAAATATCAAGATGAAATATAAGAGCTTGATTAGTGTCTTTATTACCAACACTAATTTTTAGCAACTGAACAATACTGTCACTAGTAACTTTAGGACCATGAACTGGTATAATAACATCAGAAGAGACTCCATAGCACTTGCTCTTTAGTCCTTCCTTCATTCTTTGAATATACAGTGATTTACCCATTCCTGTTCTATCAGATGTCACCACACGTACACATGAACTAATAAATAATACAAAATAATAAATGTAATATGCAACATTTGTTACTTTTCTCTGTCAATAGTAGAAGCAAGTACTCTTCTTCCTAAGATGTTAGGATTTTGCACAAAATGAGACTTCAAATATTGTTTGTAATCATCATCACAATGAAATGTCTCCAGTTGTTGCTTGAAAAATTGCAGTTTTGATATCATATGAGACTTGTCAAGATCTTCATCACTACATACTATTACTAGCCTATAATCTGAACGTGAAAAAGACAGAAGAAAAATATCATTAGAAAGTATAC
>NW_003553076.1:0-1912 GCF_000090795.2 Amphimedon queenslandica | reverse complement strand
GAGCTTCCAACGATAATAAATATGATCAGAACTGGTATTGTCAAAAAGAAACTTAAACTTTGGATTGCTAATCTCTTTATTCATGATCATAGCTTCAAACATTGGCCCTTCTCTTATGACAAATTCAATCATACGATGAATGAGGCAGAGAATATCTTTGTCAGCAGGAAACACGACCCTAACAACTGAGTTGTACAATAACTATAAAAAAAACAAAGACAACTCATAAATACATGTACTTCAGTCACAATAACATAAATACAAAGCATAAATGACCATCACAAATTTGTGTGTTAGGATATTACACTGTGAACCAGCAAATGCAGCAATTTTCAATTGATAATTATGTGGCATGTTCAAAAATCAAAAGCTTAAAATTGTCGCTTTGTCTTACAAGACTACATAACCTACATGTACATGTACAATAAATCAATTCTAAGTGCTGCTCATACTAAACCTTGTTTTGAAAGAATACACAAACATTCTTTTCGCAAAGTGCTATCTATACTGCTGAATTAATGGATCTGGAAAGTGATGAATCATCCAAAAGGACAAAAACTAAAGCTAAAGAGCCCTATGAGACTAGATGCATCATTCTCTCTTGAGAATGCAGTCAATGCACTGAGAAATCAAAGCAAAATGTACACGTACATCAAAGTAGAAGTAGCTAGCATTAATAAAAAAGGTTATTAGGGTAATGGTGGTGGTTACTGAAACCAACTATCAATTAATATGCCTTTAGAAACTTTAAAGTACTGGTGTAGTGCAGACTTGAGGTCAATTACAAAACCTCAATTACTATTCAATTGCACTCCTTTTGTAAAAAATAGATTCAAAACTTTTACAAATACTGATTAAAACTTTCTACTTACTTCATCAAATGACTGTTCATCTTCTTTGGCTACTGAAGGCTCATCAGATGTAGGTGGAGGAATACTAGCATAATTACCAGTAGTGTGTGACTTAACAGGTTTTAAAGATTGAGCATTAAAAGGAAGGCCTACATGTACAAACAGTATTGATGCAAGTATACATAAGTACGTGTACAAGTACCTGACTGTGAATCAGAAACGAATACTTTTTCTTCCTTTTCGGTATTGGAAACATAATAAGGTTTGGGAGGGAGAGGTACTGATTTGCCCCATCCAATTTGAACTTCATAGCCCATAATTGATGAGCCTAAATGATAACCACATGCATAAAATATCAGCTCATATACACATAGTAACATAAAATCACCTAATAAAAACATTTTCATTTAATATTGGCTAGAAGTACCTTTGGTTGCATCCAGTGCCTTTTCGGCATCTGGTCTTTTCATGTACGCAACAAAACCACAATTTTTATTTCGTGATTTTTCTTCCTCAGTCCTTGGCCACATAATCTTGACACTGGCTAATGGACCAAACTTGCCAAAGTGTTGACATAACATCTCTTCTGTCATCTAATATTCAAGCCATTACTTTGAATTTATTCTTCACTTCACCTTACTTTAGGATTGATATTACCAACATACAGATTAGTAGTAAGTGGGTCAACACTATCAATTGATCCTTTTGGTAGACCAGGATAATCTTCCACTAATATGATGGGAGAGATACTGTCAATACCCATTTATTTTATTACTTTTCAATTTATCTTTGTCTGCATCACTAGGAGGCTGTAACAGAGGTTCACCTGCTTTTCGACTAACTTGATGCTCTGATCGTTCTTCTTGCATTCTAACATAAAAATAAATAAATATTATTGAGATACACATTGTGTACATTACCTCTTTAACTCCTCCCCAAACATTTCTAGCATACTTTTCTTTTTTTCACTAGTTTTTGCCTTCTTCTTCTATAGGACAACAATTATCATAGTGTACACTTGATCAACAATTACTACTAACACTAGCTTTCTGAGGCAACTG
>NW_003553075.1:0-1913 GCF_000090795.2 Amphimedon queenslandica | reverse complement strand
ACTGGCCTACCATTAACTGGTGGCAATTGTAAGAGGTCACCTACAAATAAAATATTTTTGGATCCAAACCATTCATCAGTTCCAAATATATCTTCTAAGCGCATGTGTAAGTATGCTAGATTTAGATTGGATACAATAGATACCTCGTCTGCTATTATAAATTTTAAATTTTTAAGTGTCATTTTTATTCTTTTCTGAGCTTCTTTACTCAAAGCCCAATATCCAGCTGTCTTTCCCTCATGCTCTATCGGTAGCTGAAATAATCTATGTATTGTTAGTCCACCTACATTAAATGCAGCTATACCTGTTGGTGCTACTGTAGCACACACAATTTCACCACTTTTTGGAAGCCATATATCATCCACTAGGCATTTCATTGCCTCTGTCAAAAACGATTTACCAGTTCCACCTACACCACTAATAAACATTCTTAACGGTTTGATATTATCTAATCTATATAAGTAGTCTTGAAGACTCATTCTCTAATAAGTCTTCACGTTCTTTTTGACTTATAAGATGACTCTTCATTTTATCAAAAATTCTTTTTTGATCTACATTAAGCATTGTCTCTCTTTGCTCTAATGTTAAATTAGGTACATTTATGTGCATGTCAGCAATATCAGCTACTGTTTCCATTATTTCACCTAGTAATTGAGGTTCATCATCTTCCTTGTTATCAGGAAGTTCTTCAGTGAAACTGGCTTTATTTCTTGCATCGACTATTTTCTTCCAATTACGTTCAGCTTCTAATTATTTCTGTTGTTTGTTGAAATGATTTTCAATGCCACGTATAAATGCTTCTCTGTGATGCCTAAAAGCTTCTTCCATTGTTTCCCATTCCATTACGAGTGTGCTCTCGTCTCTAAAAAGCACAAATAAAAATATTAGGGAGTAATAAAAATCATCTCTTTCTGCTTGCATAGGATTAAATTTCCTATGGTTTGGAAGGACTGGCTTTGATCGAAGTTTGTATTCTCTTTCTCCATTTTCTCCTATTTCATCAAATTTGTAATTGGCAACAAATTCATAAAGAGATCCATCTTCCATGTTATTTGGTCTTGTTAGATAAAAGTCTTCCATTATGCTAGGATTGAAGATGTCCTTTGAAGATCGATCCATTTTAGTTAAATACGAATAGTTTTTGATTTTTCTGCTCCTCTTATGAGGCAAATACACATTAACGTACTGTACGGTTACTGATTTCATGTATAAACTTTCACCAAGAAGAAGATTGCTAGCTTCATATAGTCCTACTTCTTTGGCTTGAAGTAATTTTTGTTCAATTTTCCAAAGCTTGCTGTATATGTTGTCACAGCTGCTGACTTCATCCCATAAGTCCTGTGCATGACTCTTTTCTGCTTTAGTGACATATCCAGTTATATACTCTGTTAAGGAAAGACTCCTTTCTGCTATGTATTGCAAGTCCATATTTGCACGCCACAATTTCAACAGTAAAGGGTTGTAGTCATTGACTCGAACTTCTTCATTTCATTTGAGATAATATATTTTATTGCATGATTTCAAGCTATTTTCAACATCATTGATGCAACTACTATCTTATACTGGTCTAGGAAAATCAAATCGGAATCTAGATACATAGGTCTTGCCGACTTTAATATTTCGCTTGCAGTATTTGCTGCACTTGTGCATTAGGTATTTTGTTACCAAAAAATTTATATCAGGCGACGTATTACTATCTGGTATATGACAGGTAATCCTATCTTGTATGAAAGAACAGACTTCTTCTGGACGATCGATACCGACAACAGGAGCATTTTTAATCCATAGGAGGAAGTGATAATGAGGTGCTCCACGCATTTGATATTCTTTTTTAACATAATATTGCTCTACTTTGCCTAGAACACCTATCTGGAGAATGACTATGTTAAAGAAATCCTTAAATTTGTATGAAA
>NW_003553074.1:0-1913 GCF_000090795.2 Amphimedon queenslandica | reverse complement strand
TCAGTAGCTGTTAGGAGATCATGATGAGTAGAACTACCAGTGACTGAGAACAGTAAAGCTTTAGCGGTATCCTTATGACCATAGGCAGCTGCTAAGTGTAATGGTGTCTGCCCTTTTTTGTTAGTAATTAGTAGATTGATGTTAGTAGAGCTGGTTAAAAGTGATACCATCTTATGTTGTCCTCTCATACAAGCAAAGTGTAATGGTGTGTGTAATCTGTAATCTTAAAGTGTAATCTGTAAAGTGTAATCTTTATCTTGTACATTATTAAGTAAGCTTGGTTTAATTTCTAATAAATATTCTAATATTTGAGACTGTTCAGCTGCTACAACAACATGTAGTGGTGTACGGTCTTGATGATTGGTTGCATTAGGATTACAATAATTATTATCAATGAGATACTTCAATACATTCAAGTGACCCCTCTCTACTGATATGTGAACTGCTCCAGACCCTTCATCATCAGTAGCTGATAGATTACACTTCTTACTAATGAGATATTTAATAACTTCTAACTGATTGAAGTACACTGCAATAAGGAATGGAGTATGACCATCTTTAGTGTGAAGTAGTTCAAGTGATGATGGTATGAGTTCTATAATATACTGGATCAAGTTCAATCTTCCATTACTACATGCTAAATGAATAGGAGCCATTCCCTCATCATTCACAGCACACAGATCTAACTGATGATTCTCTATCAGATATTTGAGTATAGGAAGAGAGTCACTGTACTGACAGGTAATGTGAAGAACTGTTGATCCATTAGAAGTCTTAGCTGCTATACATTACACTGAGGAAGACTAGTGAGATAAAGTACAACAGGAACATGGCCTCCTTCATATGCTCTATGAAGAACTGTACTACCAGTATCAGTAGTAGTGGCATTAACATCACACTATTACTTGTTGATCAGTTCCTGCAGACAATGTAGCTTACCTTCATTAGCAGCTGAATGAGCTAGTGTGTACTTGTTATTGATAGTGTGATTATTAATATCCACACTATACTCCTGACTGTACCATTCCAGTATATGAGTATGACCAGTCTCTACTGCTCCATGTATTGCTGTGAAACCATATTTATCAGCAGCTAAAGGCTCAAGCTTATAGTGTTCTATCAGTAATTGTACTAGATCAAGATTACCTGAAAAACAGGCAAATGTGACACATGTACTATCACGTGTATTCTTAGCATTGACATCACATTTCATTTCATTTATTAGAAATGTGACTAATTGAATATTACCACTGTCACAGGCTAAATGCAATGGTATCCCACCATCATTGTCAGTTAAGTGTAGTAAACTAATGTATTGAGGATACTGACTGGTGATATGCTTGATAAAGTGAGTGTAACCTTTTAATAATGAATAATGAATGACATTCCAACCTTTGTTCTCTGTTAGGCTCAGACTACACTTGTAATCCTTCATGTATAATTCCAGTAGTAAAATATCACCAGATTCAGCAGCATAATGAATTGGTAGCTTACCATTACTGTCAGCTTGATGAGGATCTAACTGATAAGTAGTTATTAATTTTTTAACAAGAGATAAGTTAAGAGACAGCGAGGCATAATGTAAAGCAGTGAGGCCATTCTTAGTGACTGCAGTAGGAGACGAACCTTGTTCAGTAATAAGATA
Organism: Amphimedon queenslandica; assembly: GCF_000090795.2. Lineage (NCBI taxonomy): Eukaryota > Metazoa > Porifera > Demospongiae > Haplosclerida > Niphatidae > Amphimedon > Amphimedon queenslandica. The sequence goes on along the minus strand of NW_003553074.1, from coordinate 268 downwards.
CTGAACTAAATCAAAGTTACCACTCCATGCAGCATGATGTACTAACGTGCGTCCTTCATTATCTGTTTTATTAATATCGCAATGCTGTATCTCAATGAGATATTGAGTGATATCAATATGACCATGATGACAAGAGTGATGAAGACATGTCATACCTTTATTATCAATGATATTAGGATGACTGTTATGATTATTAATAAGATACTTAACAGAATTAATACTATCTGACAGGCAAGAGTAGACTAATGGTGTACGACCATAAGTATCA
>NW_003553073.1:0-1913 GCF_000090795.2 Amphimedon queenslandica | reverse complement strand
TCCGCCTTGACCACTCTTGTACGGCGATGGTGTTGCTATTTATGTTAAGTCCTGTCTCCAGCCCTCAGTCTTCCAGCTTCAACCAAAGTATTAACTGTTACTATTCATGTCCACTCTTAATGCTTTCATGTGTCCTCTTTTTATTGACCTCCCACCTCAGCTACTGCTATTAGTGATCTGATTAACACCTTCTCTTCTCTTGGGCCTGGTTTTCACATCAAAGACTATTTTAGTAGGCGACTTTAATGGTAATGTTGGTAACTCTCAGGCTCCACTCTTTCACCAAGTGTTAGTTCCATAACATCTATTTTCTCCCTCAGTCAATTTGTCTCACAGCCTGCTCACTTTTCTCCTTCTGGGTCCCCCTCAATTATAGATCTTGTTTTTGTCCCTCACTATGTTCAAGGTTTCTCAATTGTTTCTCCCCCACTTGGCTCCTCTGATCATTCTACTATATTCTCTCTTCCTTTTCCTTTCTCCCTAAATCCCCTCCTCTCCACCGTCAATCTCGCAGAAAGGTCTGGCTTTACCACAAGGCAGACTTCAATGCTATTAATAAATCCCTTAGTGTCATAGACTGGTCCTCTACTCTCCCTCAAAACCTCAACTCTGCATGCTCCAAGTTCACCTCCATTTTTCTTCAGACTGTACATGATCATGTTCCATTCAAGATTGTCACTGACCAACCTCTTCCTCCCTGGCTCTCTTGACCTCTTCTCTGCAAAATACAGCGTCAGCAAAGACTTTTCCATCAAGCAGTTACATCCAAGTCCCCATCACTTTTTTGATTATTGTTCTCTACATTATTCTATCTCTCCTAAAGTCAAACAATCTAAGTCCCAATTCTTCACCTCCATCTCTCACTCACCCCATAAATTTTGATCATATTTTTTAATTCAGTTAGCCATCATATATTGCTAGACAAACTTTTGGCACTTAACCTCCCACATCCACTTCACTCTTCCCCTTACCTCAGTAATAGGCAACAGAGTGTTTGTCTTGGTGGCTCCCTCTCCTTCCCAGTACATGTCACCTCTGGCTTTCCCCAGGATTCAATACTTGGACCTCTTCTTTTTTACTGTATATTAATAATTTGAGTGATCTAAACCTCTCTTCTCAACCCAAAATGTTTCTTTTTGCAAAAAACATCCTATTCCTCTACCCTCTTTCAAGCTCAAGTGACTGGTCCTCTCTCCAATCTGAAATAGACTCCACTTGCTCTATGATGCTGTCTAACTCTCACTCTCTAAATAATAGTAAGTCTAAATCTATGATATTTTCACTTTATCATCACTCAAATTTTGACATTCTGCTTAGCTCCCTTCTATCTTAAGTCAATACCAATTAGTTGATTATCCTTCTACAAATACCTTGATTTAATATTCACCAGTAACTTATCCTGGAAAGACCAACTAACAACTATAATCAAGAAAGCACTGGGTCTCATTTATTGTAACTTTTACAAACATTCATCTCCTGAGACACTTCTCCACCTTTATGTTACTCTTGTTTGTCCTATTCTTGAGTATCCCTCCCTAAATCTGGGACCCTTATTCTCCTTCAGTGTCATCTCGGCTAGAGGAAGTTTAAAATTTTGGCCTAATACTAGCTCTTAAATAATGGACAGTCCCATATTAACCAGTGTTGTTTTAGTTCGTGATTTACATTTTAGTTTTAGTTTTGGTACTTTAGAGCAAAGTATATTTAGTTCCAGTTCCAGTTCCTGTTATAGTAAATCCTCAACCTATTTATTTTAGTTATGATTATGTAATACCATTTTCTTTTAGTTATAGTTATAGTTTTAGTTATTACAAACTAAACAATACCAGGCATAAAAGTCGTTGAATCAAAGCAATTTCAAATATTACCATAAAGAAGAAGCATGCATCACTAACAAAAGCACCCTCTCAAAA
>NW_003553072.1:0-1913 GCF_000090795.2 Amphimedon queenslandica | reverse complement strand
GTATCGCTTCACTCTTTATCTCTATTTCTAAAACCAAGTCAAAGATAATATTAAATCCTTTAGGCCAAGCCACCTCATTATTTACTCTTGCTTAGACATTAGTATAATGCTATTAGTGTAATCGTCATAACCCTCTTGTAGTGCTCTTAGCATCACTAAGCATTACATACTTTGAATGTATGTCACCTTCAATAGGGACACTAAAGCCTTAATAGCAAAGAAAGGTTATACTGTAAGATCTTTAGTCTTTTAAACATAGATTTGACTGAGCAAAGAAAGGTTAATACAATACAATACAATACAATTAATTAAATGTAATTAATTATACATTGGTATGGTCACATGAAAATGAGATACAGTCACTTTTTTCAAAAATTAAAATGCTCATAACTGAGTGCTGAGAGAGAGAACACACTTCAGTCTCAGTACACTTCACTGGTACAAGAAAGAGATGAGCTGCTAAGAGAAGAGTCCAAAAACAGCGAGACAGTACAACAATGTGAATGACTTAATTATGTTACAAACACTATAATAACTGATTTTCATTTGATATGTCGCAGTTATGATAAAAACAATGGCTCATTGAGTCAGCTTTTCTAGCTAGTAGCATAACTCAACTATCATAGTAATCATTTTTTATCATGAGCTAAATCAGTCTACTCTCAGCAAATTGCACTGACCTTGCTACTAATATACAAGTATTGTGTGGTTACATTAAACAAGTACATACTAGCAATTTGCTAGGTCTATGCAAATCGCTGTAAATAGTGATCTATGGTAGATGAGTAAACAGCTAGTGCTCTCAGCACAGTTTGCTAGTCAGGCAAACCTGCCCTAACTAACAGTGTGTATTTGATGATATGGAGAGCCAGTCTAGCTAGAATTATGTAAGCTAACAGTTAATGCATGCACTTATCACCACAGTTTTTGCTCTGTCAGAGTGTCATTGTCAGGGGCACAATATGGAGCTATGTTTTTTTGCAGTGGCTCTTTCTTTCATCTATGGCTCTCTCTTTGGGAAATGGTGAAGTGTTTTATGTTCATCCTAATGATCCTTCACTGTGTCCTAATGATACTCCTTGTTGGGACATTAACAAGTATGCTAACAATTGTTTCATGAATGACAGTATCTACTGTTTCCTGCCTGGAGTCCACAACTTGAACAAAAGCATTAATATTGAATGGGGAAGCAACCTTACTTTCCAGGGAGATGGAATGATGATAGAAGGTCCTCATACTACTGTCATGGAGTCACCAGTGGTAATACAATGTATCGGTTATGTAACTGTTACTTTTGGTAATTGTAATAATTTATTGCTCTCAAACCTTGCCGTTAAAAACTGTGTCTATGGTCTCAAGATTACTGTGTCTAGTGCAAATTTGAATTATATGTCTTTGCAGGAGAGCCAGTGGACAGCATTACGGTTAATTGATGTCGGTAATATCTCAATTACTCATTCTTCTTTTTATGGAAATGGCAATTCAATCAGAGTTCGATACAATTATGGCTCACCATTTAACAGCTCGTTTGAGGCAAATAAATGTAATTTTACTACAGAAATGAGAAATGGGATAAGTTTAACATTTCGTCAGAACAACATCTTTGTCAATGTTAAAATAGCTGATGTCTATTTGCATAATATCAGTAATAATGGTATTTATTTGTTTAGTGATACGAGTTTATACAACATACATGTTAGTAATTTAAGGAGCAATGGCTGTGGTACAGCATTTTTTGTTGAACAAGAAACAAATTATGCCATACATAGCCCATTTATTAGCATTGTTGACAGTGTGATTTCTCAAAGCTCTTCATATGCTTTTCTGTTACTTTGGTATGGTTCTGCTGTTGGTGTATTTCACCTTAACTCTACTACACTGGATAATAATTCCGGAGCATTTGGAAGTGCTCT
>NW_003553071.1:0-1913 GCF_000090795.2 Amphimedon queenslandica | reverse complement strand
AGTTTACCATTTCTCCTATATCTGTGCTAGTTTCTTTACTCTATTTTGTATAATAAATTCATGCACAGCATCTTTGAATGAAGCTTACTGCAAGTCTTTTCTGTNTCTCATTCTGTTTTTGAATTGAAGGTTCTTCCTTTGACATACTATGCATAAGAGCAGTCTCTCTGACTTGATCCTAATGTACGGTATGTTATATTAATGTTTCTACTTATACAGTACATGTAGTTATGAGCTTACATCAGTAACAGGTACAACAATAGTCTCTTGATCCTAATGTATGTTGTCTTCAAAATTTCAGATACGATGAGGGTGGGTGGAGTCCACACACCCATAAATATGGAGAAAAGCACATTTTAAAGAAACAAATCCTCTTATTTATGAAGTGCAACAGGTACAGACACGAAATATCGACTAATGTATGTACATGTATCTTAATGTAGTGAACGACATTTCGGATACGATGAAGGTGGGTGGAGTCCACACACCCATAAATATGGAGAAAAGCACATTTTAAAGAAACAAATCCTCTTATTTATGAAGTGCAACAGGTACAGACACGAAATATCGACTAATGTATGTACATGTATCTTAATGTAGTGAACGACATTTCGGATATGATGAAGGTGGGTGGAGTCCACACACCCATAAATAAGGACGAAAGCGGTTTTAAAGAAACAAATCCTCTTATTTATGGAGAAGTGCAACAGGTAGAGACATTTAATATCGACTAATGAATGTATCTTAATGTAGTGAACGACATTTCGGATATGATGAAGGTGGGTGGAGTCCATACACCCATAAATAAGGACGAAAGCGGTTTTAAAGAAACAAATCCTCTTATTTATGAAGAAGTGCAACAGGTACAGACACAAAATATCGACTAATGTATGTATCTTAATGTAGTGAACGACATTTCGGATACGATGAAGGTGGGCGGAGTCCACACGCCCATAAATAAGGACGAAAGCAGTTTTAGAGGAACAAATCCTCTTATTTATGGAGAAGTGCAACAGGTACAGACACAAAATATCGACTAATGTATGTATCTTAATGTAGGGAATGACATTTCGGATACGATGAGGGTGGGTGGAGTCGACACGCCCATAAATAAGGACGAAAGCAGTTTTAAAGGAACAAATCCTCTTATTTATGGAGAAGTGCAACAGGTACAGATACAAAATATCGACTAATGTATGTATCTTAATGTAGTGAACGACATTTCGGATACGATGAAGGTGGGCGGAGTCCACACGCCCATAAATAAGGACGAAAGCAGTTTTAAAGGAACAAATCCTCTTATTTATGGAGAAGTGCAACAGGTACAGACACGAAATATCGACTAATGTATGTATCTTAATGTAGTGAATGACATTTCGGATATGATGAAGGTGGGTGGAGCCCACACGCCCATAAATAAGGACGAAAGCAGTTTTAAAGGAACAAATCCTCTTATTTATGGAGAAGTGCAACAGGTACAGACATTTAATATCGACTAATGTATGTATCTTAATGTAGTGAATGACATTTCGGATACGATGAAGGTGGATGGAGTCCACACGCCCATAAATAAGGATGAAAGCAGTTTTAAAGGAACAAATCCTCTTATTTATGGAGAAGTGCAACGGGTACAGACACAAAATATCGACTAATGTATGTATCTTAATGTAGTGAACGACATTTCGGATATGATGAAGGTGGGTGGAGTCCACACACCCATAAATAAGGACGAAAGCGGTTTTAAAGAAACAAATCCTCTTATTTATGGAGAAGTGCAACAGGTACAGACATTTAATATCGCCTAATGTATGTATCTTAATGTAGTGAACGACATTTCGGATACGATGAGGGTGGGTAGAGTTCACACGCCCATAAATAAGGACAAAAGCGGTTTTAATGGGGATCCTCTAGAG
>NW_003553070.1:0-1913 GCF_000090795.2 Amphimedon queenslandica | reverse complement strand
TACATAAAGCATGTTATAATGGATCACTGTCAATAGTAGAATATTTGATATCTAAACCACAGTGTGACATTGAAGCTAAAGACAATGAAGGCAACCAACCACTTCATTATGGAGCATGTCAAGGACACAAGGAAATAGTTTCAATAATAGGAAAGAAAGTGAGTATGGATAGTTTATATAAATGTATGAAATCGGCAAAGCAACTAGCAGAACCAGATATAATGAAACTATTAAATAATCATTATGAAGATAGGATATCATTAATTAGTGCATGTGAATTTGGAAGTGTAGACATTGTACGTCATCTTGTGATAGACAAACACTGTGATGTTAATGCTAAAGGGAGGAATGGCTATACACCATTACATTATGCATGTGAAAAAGGTCATTTTGAAATTGTTAAAATTTTGACTAATCGTCCACAATGTAATAATGAAGCTGAAGACAATAATTTTAATGACAGACCACTTCACAAAGCATGTGAATCAGGAAATGTAGACATTGTATGTCATCTTGTGATTGATAAACACTGTGATGTTAATGCTAAAGGGAGGCATGGCTATACCCCATTACATTATGCATGTGAAAAAGGTCATTTTGAAGTTGTTAAAATTTTGACTAATCATCCACAATGTAATACTGAAGCTGAAGACAATTCCAATCACAGACCACTTCACAAAGCATGTACATCAGGAAATGTAGACATTGTATGTCATCTTGTCATTGATAAACACTGTGATGTTAATGCTAAAAGTAGGAATGGCTATACACCATTACATTTTGCATGTGAAAAAGGTCATTTTGAAGTTGTTAAAATTTTGACTAATCATCCACAATGTAATAATGAAGCCGAAGACAATTATTTTAATGACAGACCACTTCACAAAGCATGTGAATCAGGAAATGTAGACATTGTATGTCATCTTGTGATTGATAAACACTGTGATGTTAATGCTAAAGGGAGGAATGGCTATACACCATTACATAAAGCATGTGAAAGTGGTCATTTTGAAATAGTTAAAATTTTAACTAATCATTCACAATGTAATATTGAGGCTGAAGATGAGTACAATAGGAGGCCATTGCATTGTGCATTAAATAAGCGATCTTCTGACATGAACATTGTAAATTATCTTGTTGAAGTAAAAGGTTGTAATACTCAGGGGATAACTACTTATGATAGGAAAGCTAGTAGTTATCTTCATATTCATCAATCCAGTGGTATAGCATTATTACGTGTTGTTAAGTGTATATTGACAGGTCCTCCTGGTGCTGGTAAGAGTACATTAAAGAAGAGACTCCTCAATCAATCTCTTGATACAGGTCCTTCTCTTAGTACTGGTGTAATTGATGCAGCTGTACAAGTTAATTCATTTCGTAAACTATCACAGCACAATGCAGTAGTGACTACAGAATGGAAGGAACAGGAACTGGATGAAGAAGCTGTACTGATCAGTAAGAAACTATTACCAACAAGCAAGGCATCAGATGAATGTACTAGACCTACCACACCTCTTGAAACATTGCATGAAAGTGCTGGTATACCTCAACCTACTTCAGTGGATGAGACAGTAGAATCATCAGAAGGAATTGATTTGTCTCCTACAACTAGTCAACAGGGCAATGTTGATGTTTCTACATCTTCACCAGTGTGCAGGGAGGCAGCAGCAATTGACACAGTTGTCATTGATGAGAGTTCAATTATGGAGCATGAAAATATACCCAATTTACCTGCAAAAATAGTCAATTGTGAGGAAGAAGAAAGTAATACTAAAGTAAAAAATAGTAGCAGTTCAGTAAATGATTGTGTCAAAGGTTTATCAGATTATGTAATGAAAATACCTGTTAGAAAGAGAAGACAATATGAGAGGAAGTTTGAAGAAGCAAAAGATAAAGAAGCAAAAGATAAAGAA
>NW_003553069.1:0-1913 GCF_000090795.2 Amphimedon queenslandica | reverse complement strand
CCTCTACCATTTCATGTATTTCTTCTAAGACTCCTTCTCCTCTCTCTCTGATCTCACCCTCTCTCTCTGCTAGAGCAGACAGGACCTTCTTGAGTCCTTCAATTTTCCCTTTTACCGGATTAAGAGATTTCTCCAGTGCTTCTTTGTGTTTAGTAAAACTATTAGCTATTAGGTTATACTTGTGATCTTTATGAGCCAGCATGATACAATCACGACAGATACATTCATCACATGTGTCACAGTAATACTTCAATGGCTCATCATGACCAGGTACAGAGCAAGTGAGGGTTGCCTCCTGTTTAGCTGGAGCTAGCAATTGAGAAGTAGAAGAGACATCAGAGGCTGTCACCTCATCAAGACTTGTTAGCTGATGGTTAGAAGTTGGGCCCCATTTCTTGTGTACTCCATCACATTCTGTACAAAAGAACTTACTGCAGTCTTTGCAGTATCCAGTGGCATTAGCTGTAGTACAGTTGTCACAGGTGACCTGTTCAGGATCAGCTACTTTCTTCATTAGACTGTATATCTCTTTGAGGTTGTTGAGAGTGAATGCTACAGGAAAGGCTCCTGCTCCTTCTTCTGGTAATTCTGTACAATGACGACAAGTGGGACAAGAGAGGTAATAGGTCTCATTCTTCTTATCCAGAGGTGTTCCCTCCAGACAGTGCTCACAGAATGAATGTAGACAAGGTAAAGTCTTAGGATTGGTATAATGGTCAAGACACACAGGACAGGTGAGCTGTTCCTCCAGTTTGAGGAGACCAGAAGAAGATGAAGATGGTTTGGTTGCCATTTCAAGAAAAGAATAAAATTATGTAGGTAAAGCAAGAACAAAAAATGAAGAGAGATAAAGGTAGAAGACGGTAAATGAAGATAGAGCAAGGAATGATAAGAAAATGAAGAAGTTGGAATGAATGAGAATGAGAGTAGCCTGGGGAAAGATAGCCCTGATGACCTCTTGGAATATTCTATAGTCTCGTGACTACAGGAAGTTATGATAGTATATTCCTTTATTATAATAACCAGTAGTAAAGGTGAATTTCTTTAGAAAATAAATGTATTACTCTCAAAACCAAATATTGTAAATTAAATATCTAAACATAAAAAAATTAAAAAAACAAGGTTAAGTAGGATTCCGAACGACCAACGAAAATACAAAATGAAAATCCTACTCGTGACGCAAATTCTACTCTACATTGTACTTTCAATGTTATTATGTAAGAATTATGGATCACCTTGCAATGTAGAGTAGAATTTGCGTCAGGAGTAGGATTTTCATTTCGTATTTTCATTGGTCGTTCAGAATCCTATTAACCTTGTTTTTTTTAAATTTTTTATGTTCTTGTTTGTGTTGATTTTTTTATAATATTTATAATATTTCTTTAGTTGCCATTGTGATACTTGTTGATTTTACACAAACAATAATTTTCTTTATTATTATTATCATTGTTATGACTTTACATCATTTATGAGAGACAGCATTGAATAGACATGCTGAAGGAATATCAACTATCCTGATGACAAGTGAAATTAATACTAGTCTTGACACAAGTCCTTGTTCAAGAAGCTGTGAGCTGTGAGTGTCCATCTTCCCTGCAATGTTGCAGCTATTTCTGTTCTTCCAGGCTGTTGTCATTCATATTATCATTGCATATCATACATTAATTAATTGTTTGTTTTTTAAAATAAAATAAAATCACACACTTGATAAAACAGTAACATGTAAGATTAATACCTTCTTTTAGCTGGAAACCTCCACTAAAGTATTGCAGTAGTTGATTCCAAGCATAGCTTGGGAAAAAAATAAATTGCTTCTCAGATCTGAGCATGCGCAACCACACCCAAATTTTGGAGCACATGCTTCTTTAACTAACAAAATGGCTGCATGCAGCTAAGATGGCTCTATCCAGCAG
>NW_003553068.1:0-1913 GCF_000090795.2 Amphimedon queenslandica | reverse complement strand
ATCTAGCCCCTTAACCGTTCTCATTCTCATTGCCGATCACTGTAAAATTTAAATAAATAAATAAATGCTGATGCATGAATAATTATAACGAACTATTAACTCACGTTGAAATTACAGACTTGATCAATACAATGAACTACAGCTTCATCATTGATTGTATTATGACTCAACTGATAGTGGCATCACTATCACCATAGATAAATATCATTTTTGTCACTGAAGTTCTGTATGTTGTCTAGACCATCATGGAGTTTGCTAGCATCATAGATACTGATGCTAGCTAGCAAAGATATCTGTGCTGCTAGGTCGGTCAGGTCCGTGGTCAGTAACGCGGGGTCCGTACTTTAGTCTTTTCGGGTCCCTTGGTCGGGTCCATAAATTAGTTTGTATCGGGTCCGTCGCTCGGTCCGTAAATTAGTCTTTTCGGGTCCGTTGGTCCGGTCCGGTCCGCTTTTTAGGGACAACCCCCCCATTCTCCCATTCCTAGATGCGCCCCTGCTAAGCGTCTTAAGAAAGTTATTCAACACACTTAACAATCATTTCAGCCTCAATTTCAGCATTTTCCAGTGCTTTAAAGAGCAGTAGGAAGCGCCACAGTGCCTAAAATTACCGTGACAGCGCTTATAATTATTCGAAAAGCCATAGATTGTATTACTAATTAGTAATAGACCTCTTCAGGTGAGATTGACGGTGGCCTATGAATATCATTACTGTTTATTACGGTATCCACCTACGGTGATAATTGGCCGCCATTTTGGACGGCAAGATTCAATGGAGGATGAATGAAGAAAAGGCAAAACTGGTTCTTTTCGTTGGCATGGAGCTTTTTCAAGCTACAAAAGCTGGTTGGAGGAAAGAATGGTCGCTGCTAAGCATCTCCTTAAAGAGATTTGGTGCAATATGAAGCAACAATCTATGGAAAAGCTAAGCATGCGTGGAAAACAATATTTTAGCGCAGTAAAAAGGGGTGTGGTCAAAATCGCGGCTCGCTTCACGCGCCACATATATTTCCCTAGTGCCCACTGCCCAACCAACTCTCACAGCTTAGATACGCCCCTGCCTGTGGGGGCAAGTGCCCTCATAACTGCTTCTTGTGCCCCTGCAACTAGCCTGAACTAGGCAGGAGAATGAAAGATACAAGTTACAACTGACTCAACTGAGCTTACTATATTGAGTATTCATAAGCATTGCTTTATTCAGTGCCCCCACTGTGCCCTTTTTCTTCATTTATTCTAGCTACGCCACTGCATGGTACGACTTTTGCGTACCTCTCAGGAGAATAGACTACATTCTATTGCTATGAAACTACAATAAAGAGACCCTTTACATGTTTTTACATTGTTTAAAGTTGTTTTTTAATTTTCCTGTTGCTGGTTTTTTAGTTATAACAATTTACATTCAGCCATTTTGCTAAGATGCCATTGATTGCTGCCATTAATTTAATGAATAATAACAGAGTCTGATAATTGATTTCCGGTCCGTAACCAATCCCGGTTACGTTAGTCTATTATAGACCTTTTCACGATACGCGACTGGTGGAATGTTAATGAGATGTAAATTGTATTCACGATAGGGTGCGGTCAGATTACACCCACTGGGGGGAAAGATTATAGCTGTGCCTATGGAGGAGATGCCTAAAAGCTGCTGTTTAGCTAAATGCAATGACTGGTTGGGCAAGAAAAAGGGATTAAAGGTCTTTAGATTCCTTCTTAATGATAAGGAATGCTATAAAAGATGGACAGCAGCTGTAGATGAGAGCACTGGTAGCCAAGAAGAGCTCCATAATATCATGATGATCATTTGTAATGAGCATTACTGGAACTTAACCTGATTTACTGGCAAGACATTTTGGTATATAGTCCAAGTACTCACTTATTTAATCAATCTACAGGAGAACCTGACAGTGTCCCAAC
>NW_003553067.1:0-1913 GCF_000090795.2 Amphimedon queenslandica | reverse complement strand
CATATACAGTATATAAACAAGAGATACTCTTATCCAGAAATAGATGAAGATTTTACGTTTCAGTTTAATCCTTCTCTGAAATATTTACAATTGATTTTTGATGGTCGACAGTTGAAGCCAACAACTGGCTGGACTGTTAGTCCTCATAAGAATCCTTGTCTGGTTTGTCACTTTTATTGTGAAATTCACTATTTTTATTAACTTATGATATAATAGATTCGAGAACGTGATATACTTGGTCTTGGCGACAATAGTACTAAAACTACAATTCCTCCATCTTGCCTGGTATCAATATATGCTGAGAATAGTCCCCATACTGTACCTAACTTGAGTTACTCTGTACCATTGAAAGGAGTACAGGAACAAATGGAGATTATAATTAATAGACCACTTAGAACTATGTCATCATCAGGTTAGTCAGTTACATGATCAGAATTGTCATGTGTACTCAGTTATACACATTAGTGTAGCCTATGGGATTTATTAACCAGCATTACAAAATTATAAATACAGTCACTTTGTTAATAAATATCATAAAGCTCTGTTTACCAAACTATTTTATAGACTCAGGATATTCACAAGCACTCAATATAAGTAATTTGGATGCAATCCTGACTTATCTGAAGGAAGGTAATTTTCCTAGTAGCAGTTGGCAGGATCTAGGACTGAAACTGGGATTGAACTATGATACAACACTGAAAAATATAGAATCAAATTACTCTAAAGTTGAAGACTGTCTTAGAGAGTGTATTGCTAAATGGTTGCAGAGAGCTGATGGTGTAGATGCTAAAGGAGGAGCAACCTGGACCACACTAGCTAAAGCTCTTGAACAATGTGACAGTGGCAGACCATCAGCTGATCACATCATCAGTAAGTATAGAAATTTACTGCATAGCTGATACTTACATCTGGACACTATTATGTGATATGCAATCTTTAATTTCTGTGTTGTTTATAGGACGTAGAAAATTGAGAAAGAGTGTCGATCGGTCACAGAATGATGAACATGAACTGCATGATTAAAAAATCCAGCCACAATAATAATAATAATAATTACAATAAAAACATACAGGCAATAGCAGCAATAGTACTAGCAATAATAGTAATGTGCTTAACAATGATAATAATAATAATGATAATGTACTTGTATAAGAATAATAGCTAAGTATTGTCTTTATATTTAAAATGATAATTAATTTTTAAAATTTAAGATACTGTACTAGTTTCAATTTGAATCTTAATTTGTTATTACCGGTACCCGGTAGTTCAAATTTTAAATATTTGAATACAGTAGGGGTGTGACTAGAGTATTGAGTTAGTAGGCGTGGTTTACAATAAAATGGCGGCCAGGTGAGTAACTTGTAAAGTTCTTTCGGACAGTACAGGGAGCCTGTTAGTACAGTTTGATAAAGCTACTGTATTGAGTAAGGTCAGTGGTATATATACCGTATATATTGTTATTAATAGTGCCTGTATAATAGTTGGAAAAAGAGATACCAAAATAGTTTTCCTGGCATTTATTCATTTCAGTCGCGACGCCAATGGTAAGCTCACGTGAATTTTATTTCCAAGTGACGTCATAATGGCTGCCAAGTGATGGCTAAAGCTGTGTTTAGTTTTGTGCAGTTTACAAGATGGTGGGTAGTCTATAGCTCTAAGAAGCAAATTCAAACTTGAAGCAAAAAGGTATAGAATCAATTGGTTAGTTTTCAGTCTGAAATGTAAGTATATTTTGCTTGTTATTGTCGCTGTTTGGAAAATGGTGTACACTATCTAGGTATATAATAGTACTGGGACTGGCCAGAACAGCTCAGAATTAGGTATGCAACTGGCCTATCAGTAGATCTTTGTGTATGCAAAGTTTCGTTTTGATACTGTTGTCTAGAACGACAGTTGCATCCATAATGTAGATT
>NW_003553066.1:0-1914 GCF_000090795.2 Amphimedon queenslandica | reverse complement strand
TTGTGATCTGAGATTGATTTATAATCAGCATAAGTTGCCATTTAGATGTCATTGTTAGTGCTGTATGGGCATCCATGCATTTTTGAAAATGGTTCTGAAATTACCCCAATTATTATTACAATTTCTAACTCATATTAATGTCCTTATGCTGTATAGAAAGTTTGAAGTGATTCCGACTGAAAATTTCTGAGTTATGACCATTATTAAAAATCAGCCACTTTTCTAAAATTACCAATTTTTTCTGAAAAATGGCTCCGAAATTACCCCAAATTTTTATTACATTTTCTGATACATATTGATGACCTTGTGCTATGTAGAAAGTTTGAGGTGATTTCGCTTAAAAATTTTTGAGTTATGGTCGTTTTTTTTAATTAGCCAATTTTCAAAAAATACCCAAGGCTATAGCCCATGGTTTTTTCTAAAAAATGGCTCCGAAATTACCCCAAATTTTTATTACATTTCCTGATACATATTGATGTCCTTATGCTGTGTAGAAAGTTTGAAGTGATTCCGACTGAAATTTTTTGAGTTATGGTCATTTTTAAAAATCGGCCAATTTTCAAAAATTACCCTGTACTATAGCCCATAGAACATAACGACCACTCTAGGGTGAGTGAGTCTCTATTATACTCTAACAATAGCACAATAACCCAATTACTGTATAAATACAATTACTGGTGCTACATATAATCCAATTGCAAGTGATTATGATATCCTGATACAGTAGTAATGGGTGTACATGTACATTGTGGATTTTGATTGAGTGGCTGAGGTCAGTTCAAAGCAACCAGAAGTGTTGTATGACAATTGTTTAATGTAAGAGTACAAGTACAGCAACACGAGTTAAGAGTATTTGAGGATAACAGACCTCAAAGAAAAGTTTTTTGTTCTTGCCATTGGGTGCTACAGACCTTGTGATTACAAAAAAATTGTGAGCTGACCTTTATAGAGATTGGTCTTGTAAGCTCGTATTTAAACTACTAAATGACATAAAGTGGTATTGCTATTACATATTATATGCTCAAGCTAGTGCTGTAGTATTAATGCTTTTGATTGCTTAGAAAACTCAATTTATCCTTCATTTTCAAGCATTCATGCCTCTTGCATTTTCAATGTATAAATTTAAACTTTTGTTTTTACAGCAGGGATTGATGACTTTTCAGTTTGCAGTCATTATAATACAGTATATAGTCATTACAATACAGGCTTTATACATGAGCTACGGTATGATTTTGTATGCCTGATATTCTCCATTGTACAAGTAGAAATACATATACATTGTACATGTAATTAAGAAGTGTCGTTAGTCAGAATATTAATATAACTAACTTAAGCCTGAGGATTTGTTTTGAATATTCAAATCACTTTATTATTTTATTATCATCACAAACTATAGTACATGCCAAATACTCTACAGCCAAATAGTTGTAATTCCAACCAAAATTAGTCAGTGCTCAGTAAAATGTAGTACATGCCATGTAGTGGTAGTAGTTGTAGAATATTGGATATTTAATTGAACTGTTTATAGACATTAGAGGCAGTTACTGATTTACACTGTCAGTGTGTCATGCATATACATATGTGTACTTGATCTGCTGTATAGTGGGTAGTACTGTAAATGTTCAATAGTCCAGTCTTTATATGCATTTATTCCAACTCGGCTTCTATTTAAACATTTACAATAATTTTTTGTGGTACCTAATGGATGGTAACTATCATTAGATGTATACATTTATAAAGGGCTGGTTTAATCTGGTTATTGTATGCATATATACTAAGTGTCAATAAAGTAACCACACATACCACACTAAAGGGATTATAATAATACCACAATACAATAATAATAACTAATGTCATTATTATTAATAATAATTTATTAATAGCTAGAAATTTAGTTAATTTAATGTATTTTTC
>NW_003553065.1:0-1914 GCF_000090795.2 Amphimedon queenslandica | reverse complement strand
GTGTTCATACCAATTATGAATATAGATTGTCTCAGATACAGCACATCACAGGTTATATAATTATTAATATAACCTTGAAATAATAATTTAATTTAAAACTATTGAGATGTCTTTCTCATTGTTGTGAGCAGTCACAGATTAATTCGGAGAGGTAGAGCAGCATCTCCAAGTAACTTATGACAGGATCATAATCCATTTATCACCAAACTCACTACAGACATGAATAATAAAACTCAGGTTCATCAAATTGTGTCTGTAGTTAAAGTTCCTGTGTATCAACTGCTTATCCTTCATTTTATCCAAGTTCAAGTTGAGATTTTGAACTGTTATTTGTCACATTCTCAAACTATGTCTTATATTGCTATAATACTCAGTTCTAAAGCAGAAAAGTTGCAAGTAGTGTTATTGGGAGGCATGTATACAAATATTGCCTTCAAAAGTATAGCATGAGGCTTATGGACAATGTAAAATATATGGCAACCTAACTTAGCATTTGCTGCACGATTATGCAGTCCTTTTTTTATATTTGTATATGTATGAAGTTAAGATAGCTTTATACATTACCTATAATTGTATTGGCAATAACCACACATGGGTGGTATTAATTGCGTCAAGTACTCTTTAAATGTCCATGTGCTTTGATTTTACTTCTCTCCTATAACTGTGCTCTAGTTCTATGATATATCAAAATACCAGGGTTTTGGAGAGGATTATAATAGAGAAAAACCGCTGTCTGTTGCATTTAAAATAAGAAAGTTATTATATTATGCAGATTTAAAAGTGAGTGTGAACCTAGTATAGTGTTAAGACTGGTAACATCAATCCAATCAAGTACCGCATAGCTGTTAAAGAAATGCAATGATTTTGACTTATGATCAGACCTCTGTGGGCAATTGTTTTATCAACATTGTCTCCTACAATTTTGAAAGATGGATAATCATGAGGGCAGTTAACAAAGGAATCACTGTTGTCTTGGTGAATTCAATGCTCAGATGTTGTACTCAAATTATTATGAATAGTTTGCATTGTTGTATTGTCAATTGGCAATTCTTCTTTGGTAGACTCTGTAATTGTTGAATATGGCATTGATAGCTCATTGTCAGAGACATTATTAGTGTCAGATGAATCAACTGAGAAATCGCTTGTTGTGCAACTGAGTGGTGATGTGTCATCTTCGCCAGTAAGAGTAGCCAGAAGGAGTAGCAAAAAATATTGTTTCCGTTTATTATCCATATTCCGTAAATTTGTCAATGCTATTGCTTGCATCTCCAGTACTAACTGTACACTAGTAATGTCTTGAAGCAGCCATGTCAAGAAGCTCATATCCCAAGAACTATAAATGCCACTATAGCGGCATTGCTACCTATCGTTAAAGGACAAGCTACATTGTACATGCAAGTGAAGCTAAATTTTTGTCCTGGAAATATTTTGAAAGAAAACATTTCGGTACAAAAAAGGCAAATTACTGTATTTCATTTTGAGCATACATATACCTTTATAACGTGACACTATAAATTAAGTATAAGCATTGCAACATGCTTTAGAACACTGAGTCTGTGGTTAAGTGTAATGTGACTTAGGAAATCTCAACAAATAATTAAAACACAAATAATAACAATAGTACAATAAGTTTTGCTACAAACATTAATTACGGTATTATGCAAGAGTTTAGTCCACCACATAAAACAACAATTGATGGCTTTTCATGACATTCAAATAATCATAAAAGGTATCCATGTAATTTAAAACTACATAACTAAAAAATGTTTTGAAAATTTAGAAGAACCTTAAAAGTGGAATACATGTATGTCACCACTTTAATTATTGAATGCATGAATAAAAAATTTGCAAGTGTAAAAACCATATTGTACTGAATCCAAAAAGTAATTATAATTATATACAGCTCACACCTCA
>NW_003553064.1:0-1914 GCF_000090795.2 Amphimedon queenslandica | reverse complement strand
TACTAGTTCATAATTATCAATATTAAACTCATAAATATTATTGGTACATCAGACACTTACGTAGTCTCTAATATCTATGATCAGATAGAGAACAAAGCATAATAGATCAATACTAAACTTACACTAGACCCTTTGATGTGAACGGTCATGTATGGTATGTTAGGAGTTGGCAAAACATTGAACTAAAATGTTTACCCATAGCCTGCTATGTGAAACATTATAAGGCATATCAAGTTTCTAGTCAGGTGTCTGTCATTACCCGAGCCACGCGTAGGCGTGAAGCGAGGGTAAAGCAGTCGTTTTGTCTGTGTGTTCGCTTGATCTCCACTTTTGAGCTGACACTGCTTTCTTGTCTAGTCCTCAAGAGTCTTATGATCAACACTGGCTCTAGAAAAAGTTATTCTCCGTCTTGAGAATGCTATATTTTTCTTTTCCATGGATAAAGAAGCTGGCAAAGTCGCCAAACGTAGGTCGGTTCCCCGACAACTCTTTCATAGTGAGAGCAAAAGAGCAACTGGGCAGATAAAACAATAAAGCAAAGCCTTCTCTTTCATTATTATGAGAGGAATTGCTCTAATCATCTTAGTTTTAAAGATATGGTAGCCCAAAAATTCATACTTTTGTGAGTTTAGACGAGGCTATCTTCTCCCGAAGTAGCGGCCAGAGTCTTTTAACATCAGGGGCTCAATAGACGTTTGTATGCAACAAATAGAGTCTAACAAATGTGTGCTAAAATCTTTAAAAGTTGAGAAAAACCAAAGCTTTCTTCACCACTTAAGGCCACGTGCCACCATTACTGTGTGTGCGGGTGGAGCATGGCTTGATTGAGCCACACCTTCATTGCAGCCACACCTTTGCAGCAATGCAGCAAACATACTGAAACTTCTTCTCTGTATAAAAAAGCAAACAATTCTCTGTCTCAAAGCATTCACTAAGCCTTAATAAATCTAGTACAAATTAAAGGAAAATAATTAGTGAAAGTTTTGAGATAGAGAAGAACCTGCAGCATGTACTTGATTTATTAAAACTTAGTGAATGTTTTGAGACAGTCAAACTGAGAATGTTTTTTTAGACAGAGAAGAAGCTTCAGCATGTTTGCTGCACTGCAGCCACACTTTTACATTGCTGCAGCATGCAGCAGCAATGCAGATTGCTGAGGTTCCTTTTCTGTCTCAAAACTTTAACTAAAGGGCTGGCCAGCATAAAACATAGTCTTACAACACTGTTACAACAATAGAGGATATGCGTGCTAAGTATATTCATTGCAAAATAAATGTATTCATTGCATACCGTAATAACTTTCAAGAAAAAAAATTAGTTCGTTGGACGTCAACTTTCCATTGGCAGCAATGGAGAAAAGGTAGAAAAAGGCTTGGTACCAGAAAACCGCTCTGTATTTCTTGATAGCAATCTTTCAGGTGACTACTAGACCCCATTAGATCCTCAGGATGCTTTCTAAGCTTCCAAAAAAGGCCTCAAGAAGGTAGCAAGGCAAGAAAATGTGTTTTCCCCCATTGAACTCTTAATAAACTTGACGTCCAACATGGCGGCCAATTTACTGTGTGGGTTGGATATACGGTACTTAAAAGCTATGAATATACTTAGCACGCATATCCTCTATTGGGGAGATAGAAATCAAGTCCATCTCTAACACATTTATAATTATAATGCTAATTATAAATAATAAAATTAAAAGTGGTCCACGTGCAATTATAGCATATTTACTTTAATCATGTAAATCTGAGAGTACTTAGAGTATATGCGTGAGTAATGAGACAGATCACATTATGAGACAAACCTTTGAATTGAAACAAGCTCTTGCTTACAATTTCTTTGCTACCTGACTTATAATTTTCTTGCACAGATAGTTTGAATAAACGCAGCTTTTTACTAAAAACTAATTTTCTAAAATTT
>NW_003553063.1:0-1914 GCF_000090795.2 Amphimedon queenslandica | reverse complement strand
CTACTCAACAAATAACTGAAGCAAAAAAAGAGTTTAAAAGCCAGTTCAAAGTCTAATCATTAAATCAGCATTTCAAGCAACAAACAAAAATAAAAAACAGTGAATAAAGTGATTAACTAATGATTTTTTAAATAATAAGTAATAGCATAGCTAACTATAAGGTAGTAAATAAGTAATAACAATAATGAAGTGGTCATAATTATAAGTGATGGTCTATTTTGAATTTAAGATATGAGAGTGAGTTTCAGAGAGGAGGGAAGATAATTCTATTGGTTAATTGCAAAGAGATACAATGAATTTTGGTAAGTAGATGAATTACAAGTCATTGTGAAAGATTGTGTTTATCATTAATTCTTAAGTAGTAAATTTGAGGAAACTTTAGCTAGCAGAGGGTGAAACAGAGAGAAATAGAGACCTTCCTTAATTAGAAGAATCATTTCAAATTTGAACTGGAAATGTGATAAGGATTGAATGTGATACTGTAAAAGTAGTTGTTGATATGGGACTGTCTATTACTTAAGAGCTAGTATTAGGCCAAATTTTTAACTTCCTCTAGCTGAGATGACACTGAAGGAAAAGAAGGGTCCCAAATTTAGGGAGGCATAATCAAGAACAGGGCAAACAGAGTAACACAAAGGTGGAGAAGGGTCTCAGAAAATGAATTATGTAAAAGTTACAATAAATGAGACCCAGTGCTTTCATGGTTATAGGTGATATTTGGTCTTTCCAGGACAAGTTACTGGTAAATATTAAACCAAGGTAATTATAGGAGGATACTCGACTAATTGGTATTGAGAGTGATGGATTGACGGTATATGCTGCAAGGGAGGTACGATGTGAGTTGCTGTTGCTTTAATAGGGAAGAGGAAATATTATCAGGACCAATAGAAGTGTTTAGTGGAGGTTTTGAAATTAAACTTAAAATTGTTTATTAAGAACACAAAAAGTTTGTGGGAATACCAAAAAAATAGAGTTAAGAGAAGGAGGAGGATAGAGCAAGTTAGGGGGAGGAGGAAGTAAAGGGACAGGAAAATGAGAGGAAAGGAAATGGGGAGAGGAATGGGGAGGAGGGGAAATGGATTTAATAGAGGCTATGGCTGGAGTGGAAAAACTTGAAAAGGTGAAATTAAGCAGATTAGCCTTAATCAGTATTAGATGTAGCAGTGTGCTGAGCATGTGAAGTTAACGGAGGAATTGGGTTTTTATTCTGTTTAAGGCAACATACAAAGGACCAAAATTACCTTGGAGATTTAGAGATTGAGTTGAAATAACAAGCCTTATTATACCTGATATCAGAGGAGATACTGTTATGTAGGGACCTATACTGTAGCCACAATTGTGGAGAATTGGAGGATGAAGCTTGGGAGAAAAGACAACACTGCTTTATTTTCTGCAGGAGGGGACAAGGGAGACAGGGAGGGTATGTCTGGTTTTGTTTTGTCTTAGATGAAATAAAGTGATGAACTATTAAATGAATGAGGACCAGGAGTGGTTGACATCATCAGATAGTATTTGATTTCACCTAGGCTAGCATTGATAAAATTAATGTCAGCTTTGTGATATAGCCAAATCTTCTTGCGTGGTTGAGGGGGTGAGGATTGGATTTGTATGCACACACAGTACATTGGAGATAAAATGCAAAGCAAATAGTATTAGAAGTTTTTGACATTTTTCAGAATAGCTAATCGGTAGGTTATTGTTTTTCCTGGACTTACATGTAAATTAGTACCACCCCCAGTTCCAGCAACTTTAGACTTAATAGTTTATTTGGTAGCGTATCCTAAGAGTCAAACTTCTTCATATTGAGCATATGAGCCTAAGCTGTATACTTTTCCTTTAAAAAATTATCCTTATGCTTCCCCTCTAGAGATTTTGATATGACCAGAACTTCACTCATTCTTTTTTGAAAAAATA